>NC_046988.1:15973364-15993364 GCF_009769545.1 Cyclopterus lumpus
CATTTTAAAGCTTAAAGTATAATAAAAATTATTATATATATATATAATATATATTTAAAGATATATTTAAACAGATGTGTTCTGGGGTGGAGTTCATGTTAACGGGTGTAAACAACAGGATGTGAGAGAACAACAGGAGGCGTGACATCCAGCAGGTGTTTACCCTCCACCCTCAGTGTGACACACACACACACACTCTCACACACACACACACACACATGCACACACACACACACACACACACACACGCACACACACACACACACACACGTGCACTCTAATGTCCGTCAGATAACGACTGACTCATAGATGTGAACTTTGTCTCGGCTTAAACTCCTTTAAATAAATAAATAAAACGTTAGTGAGACTTAAACGGTTCGTTGGTTTAAACAGGAAACGGACGCCGAGATTTGGGAACTGGTTTGTCGGGATGTCCCACGTGTGTGTGTGTGTGTGTGTGTGTGTGTGTGTGTGTGTGTGAATTAGTGAGACGATATAGAAAAGAATAGACCCAGACGATGAGAAATGGAAAAAGCTGTTTCTCCTCCTCATTGAGACTCCTACCCCCAAAACACACACACACACACACACACACACACACACACACACACACACACACTTTCCAGTCTCTGTCATTCTGGCCAATCACCCAGTACAACCCCCACTCTTCACACAAACACACACTCACACTCACACACACACACACACACACACACACACACACACACACTGACCCTCCAGATGTTACACAATGACTTCACCAGATACAGAAGCTTCACTATCAGCTCGAAGGCCGGCAGCAGTTTGACTTTTTTACTTTTACTTACAGCCGGACTTCAACTCTGACACAGTAAAAAGAGTAGAAAGAGTAGAAAGATGGTAGAAGGAGTAGAAAGAGTAGAAAGAGTAGAAAGAGTAGAACAAGTAGAAAGAGTAGAAAGATGGTAGAAGGAGTAGAAAGAGTAGAAAGAGTAGAAAGATGGTAGAAAGAGTAGAAAGAGCAGAAAGAGTAGAACGAGTAGAAAGAGTAGAACAAATAGAAAGAGTAGAACAAGTAGAAAGAGTAGAAAGAGTAGAACAAGTAGAAAGAGTAGAAAGAGTAGAAAGAGTAGAAAGAGTAGAAAGAGGAGAAAGAGTAGAAAGAGTAGAAAGAGCAGAACAAGTAGAAAGAGTAGAAAGAGTAGAAAGAGCAGAAAGAGTAGAAAGAGCAGAACAAGTAGAAAGAGTAGAAAGAGTAGAAAGAGCAGAAAGAGCAGAACAAGTAGAAAGAGTAGAAAGAGTAGAAAGAGCAGAAAGAGTAGAAAGAGTAGAAAGAGTAGAAAGAGCAGAAAGAGTAGAAAGAGTAGAACAAGTAGAAAGAGTAGAAAGAGTAGAACGAGTAGAAAGAGTAGAACAAGTAGAAAGAGTAGAAAGAGTAGAACGAGTAGAAAGAGTAGAAAGAGTAGAACAAGTAGAAAGAGTAGAAAGAGTAGAAAGAGTAGAACAAGTAGAAAGAGTAGAAAGAGTAGAAAGAGCAGAAAGAGTAGAACAAGTAGAAAGAGTAGAAAGAGTAGAAAGAGTAGAAAGAGCAGAAAGAGTAGAACAAGTAGAAAGAGTAGAAAGAGTAGAAAGAGTAGAACAAGTAGAAAGAGTAGAAAGAGTAGAAAGAGTAGAACAAGTAGAAAGAGTAGAAAGAGTAGAACGAGTAGAAAGAGTAGAAAGAGTAGAACAAGTAGAAAGAGTAGAAAGAGTAGAACGAGTAGAAAGAGTAGAAAGAGTAGAAAGAGCAGAAAGAGTAGAAACAGTAGAAAGAGTAGAAAGATGGTAGAAAGAGTAGAAAGAGCAGAAAGAGTAGAAAGAGGAGAAAGAGTAGAAACAGTAGAAAGAGTAGAAAGAGTAGAAAGAGTAGAACAAGTAGAAAGAGTAGATAGATGGTAGAAAGAGTAGAAAGAGTAGAACAAATAGAAAGAGTAGAACAAGTAGAAAGAGTAGAAAGAGTAGAACAAGTAGAAAGAGTAGAAAGAGTAGAATGAGTAGAACAAATAGAAAGAGTAGAACAAGTAGAAAGATGGTAGAAAGAGTAGAAAGAGTAGAACAAGTAGAAAGAGTAGAAAGAGTAGAAAGAGTAGAAAGAGTAGAATGAGTAGAATGAGTAGAAACAGTAGAAAGAGTAGAAAGAGTAGAACAAGTAGAAAGAGTAGATAGATGGTAGAAAGAGTAGAAAGAGTAGAACAAATAGAAAGAGTAGAAAGAGTAGAACAAATAGAAAGAGTAGAAAGAGTAGAAAGAGTAGAACAAGTAGAAAGAGTAGAAAGAGTAGAAAGAGTAGAACAAGTAGAAAGAGTAGAAAGAGTAGAAAGAGTAGAACAAGTAGAAAGAGTAGAAAGAGTAGAACGAGTAGAAAGAGTAGAAAGAGCAGAAAGAGTAGAAAGAGTAGAAAGAGTAGAAAGAGCAGAAAGAGTAGAACGAGTAGAAAGAGTAGAAAGAGTAGAACGAGTAGAAAGATGGTAGAAAGAGTAGAAAGAGTAGAAAGAGTAGAAAGAGGAGAAAGAGTAGAAAGAGTAGAAAGAGTAGAAAGAGTAGAAAGAGTAGAAAGAGGAGAAAGATGGTAGAAAGAGTAGAAAGAGTACAAAGAGTAGAAAGAGTAGAAAGAGTAGAAATATGGTAGAAAGAGTAGAAAGAGTAGAACGAGTAGAAAGAGTAGAAAGAGTAGAAAGAGTAGAAAGAGTAGAAAGAGGAGAAAGATGGTAGAAAGAGTAGAAAGAGTACAAAGAGTAGAAAGAGTAGAAAGAGTAGAAATATGGTAGAAAGAGTAGAAAGAGTAGAACGAGTAGAAAGAGTAGAAAGAGCAGAAAGAGTAGAAAGAGTAGAAAGAGCAGAAAGAGTAGAAAGAGTAGAAAGAGTAGAAAGAGCAGAAAGAGTAGAAAGAGCAGAAAGAGTAGAAAGAGTAGAACAAATAGAAAGAGTAGAACAAGTAGAAAGATGGTAGAAAGAGTAGAAAGAGTAGAAAGAGTAGAACAAGTAGAAAGAGTAGAAAGAGTAGAAAGAGTAGAACGAGCAGAAAGAGTAAAACAAGTAGAAAGAGTAGAAAGAGTAGAACGAGTAGAAAGAGTAGAAAGAGTAGAAAGAGTAGAAAGAGTAGAAAGAGCAGAAAGAGTAGAACAAGTAGAAAGAGTAGAAAGAGTAGAACGAGTAGAAACAGTAGAAAGAGTAGAAAGATGGTAGAAAGAGTAGAAAGAGTAGAAAGATGGTAGAAAGAGTAGAAAGAGTAGAACAAGTATAAAGAGTAGAAATAGTAGAACGAGTAGATAGATGGTAGAAAGAGTAGAAAGAGTAGAACAAATAGAAAGAGTAGAACAAGTAGAAAGAGTAGAAAGAGTAGAACGAGTAGAAACAGTAGAAAGAGTAGAAAGATGGTAGAAAGAGTAGAAAGAGTAGAAAGAGTAGAGAGAGTAGAACAAGTAGACAGAGCAGAAAGAGTAGAAAGAGTAGAAAGAGTAGAACGAGTAGAAACAGTAGAAAGAGTAGAAAGATGGTAGAAAGAGTAGAAAGAGTAGAAAGATGGTAGAAAGAGTAGAAAGAGTAGAACAAGTATAAAGAGTAGAAAGAGTAGAACGAGTAGAAAGAGTAGAAAGAGTAGAACAAGTAGAAAGAGTAGAAAGAGCAGAAAGAGTAGAAAGAGTAGAACAAGTAGAAAGACTAGAACGAGTAGAAACAGTAGAACGAGTAGAAAGAGTAGAACGAGTAGAAAGATGATAGAAAGAGTAGAAAGAGTAGAAAGAGGAGAAAGAGTAGAAAGAGTAGAAAGAGTAGAAAGAGGAGAAAGAGGAGAAAGAGTAGAAAGATGGTAGAAAGAGTAGAAAGAGTAGAAAGATGGTAGAAAGAGTACAAAGAGTAGAAAGAGTAGAAATATGGTAGAAAGAGTAGAAAGAGTAGAAAGAGTAGAAAGAGTAGAAAGAGCAGAAAGAGTAGAAAGAGTAGAAAGAGCAGAAAGAGTAGAAAGAGTAGAACAAGTAGAAAGAGTAGATAGATGGTAGAAAGAGTAGAAAGAGTAGAAAGAGTAGAACAAATAGAAAGAGTAGAACAAGTAGAAAGAGTAGAACAAGTAGAAAGAGTAGAAAGAGTAGAACGAGTAGAAAGATGGTAGAAAGAGTAGAAAGAGTAGAAAGAGTAGAAAGAGGAGAAAGAGTAGAAAGAGTAGAAAGAGCAGAAAGAGTAGAACGAGCAGAAAGAGTAGAACGAGTAGAAAGAGTAGAAAGAGTAGAACGAGTAGAAAGATGGTAGAAAGAGTAGAAAGAGTAGAAAGAGTAGAACGAGTAGAAAGAGTAGAAAGAGCAGAAAGAGTAGAAAGAGTAGAAAGAGTAGAAAGAGCAGAAAGAGTAGAACGAGTAGAAAGAGTAGAAAGAGTAGAACGAGTAGAAAGATGGTAGAAAGAGTAGAAAGAGTAGAAAGAGTAGAAAGAGCAGAAAGAGTAGAACGAGTAGAAAGAGTAGAAAGAGTAGAACGAGTAGAAAGATGGTAGAAAGAGTAGAAAGAGTAGAAAGAGGAGAAAGAGTAGAAAGAGTAGAAAGAGTAGAAAGATGGTAGAAAGAGTAGAAAGAGTAGAAAGAGTACAAAGAGTAGAAAGAGTAGAAATATGGTAGAAAGAGTAGAAAGAGTAGAACGAGTAGAAAGAGTAGAAAGAGCAGAAAGAGTAGAAAGAGTAGAAAGAGTAGAAAGAGCAGAAAGAGTAGAAAGAGTAGAAAGAGTAGAAAGAGCAGAAAGAGTAGAAAGAGCAGAAAGAGTAGAACGAGTAGAACAAATAGAAAGAGTAGAACAAGTAGAACAAGTAGAAAGAGTAGAAAGAGTAGAAAGAGTAGAACAAGTAGAAAGAGTAGAAAGAGTAGAAAGAGTAGAAAGAGTAGAAAGATGGTAGAAAGAGTAGAAAGAGTAGAACGAGTAGAAAGAGTAGAAAGAGCAGAAAGAGTAGAAAGAGCAGAAAGAGTAGAAAGAGTAGAAAGAGTAGAACAAATAGAAAGAGTAGAACAAGTAGAAAGAGTAGAAAGAGCAGAAAGAGTAGAAAGAGCAGAAAGAGTAGAAAGAGTAGAACAAGTAGAAAGAGTAGAAAGAGTAGAAAGAGTAGAAAGAGTAGAACAAATAGAAAGAGTAGAACAAGTAGAAAGAGTAGAAAGAGCAGAAAGAGTAGAAAGAGTAGAAAGAGTAGAAAGAGTAGAAAGAGCAGAAAGAGTAGAAAGAGTAGAAAGAGTAGAACAAGTAGAAAGAGTAGAAAGAGTAGAACAAGTAGAAAGAGTAGAAAGAGTAGAAAGAGTAGAAAGAGTAGAAAGAGGAGAAAGAGTAGAAAGAGTAGAAAGATGGTAGAAAGAGTAGAAAGATGGTAGAAAGAGTAGAACAAGTAGAAAGAGTAGAAAGAGTAGAAAGAGTAGAAAGAGCAGAAAGAGTAGAAAGAGTAGAACAAGTAGAAAGAGTAGAAAGAGTAGAACAAGTAGAAAGAGTAGAAAGAGTAGAAAGAGTAGAAAGAGTAGAAAGAGCAGAAAGAGTAGAAAGAGTAGAAAGAGTAGAAAGAGTAGAAAGAGTAGAAAGAGCAGAAAGAGTAGAAAGAGTAGAAAGAGTAGAACAAGTAGAAAGAGTAGAAAGAGTAGAACAAGTAGAAAGAGTAGAAAGAGTAGAAAGAGTAGAAAGAGTAGAAAGAGTAGAAAGAGGAGAAAGAGTAGAAAGAGTAGAAAGAGTAGAAAGAGTAGAACAAGTAGAAAGAGTAGAAAGAGTAGAAAGAGTAGAACAAGTAGAAAGAGTAGAAAGAGTAGAAAGAGTAGAAAGAGTAGAAAGAGTAAAAAGAGTAGAAACAGTAGAAACAGTAGAAACAGTAGAAAGAGTAGAAACAGTAGAAAGATGGTGGTGGGACCTGTTTGATGGTTTATTGGATTATTATAATAACGTAACACGGCCACGCGTCGTCAAATCAAGACGAGACTTCCTGTCCTCAAACACGGCCGAGAGTGTTTGTGTCAAAAACAAGTACAGCTGCCTTCTGAGGCCTCTCCCTCTCATCCTGAGTGTGTGTGTGTGTACGTGTGTGTGTGTGTGTGTGTGTGTGTGTTAGAAACTGGGTCAACACACACACACAAATAACTTTTTCCATCTCTGCACTATAACACTGATTGGTCATCAAGTACCATTAGACAGACACACACACACACACACACACACACACACACACACACACACACACACACACACAGACACAGACACAGACACAGACACAGACACAGACACACACACACACACACACACACACACGAACACACACACACACACACACACACATGCACACACACACACACACACACACAGACACAGACACACACACACACACACACGCACACACACACACACACACACACACACACACACACACACACGTTACTCAACTCCCCGGTCTAGTTCTTCCAGCTCTTTCCTGTCCGACTCCTCTTGATGACGTCACCTCTCAGGTTTCCTCTGTAAACTCAAAAGGGGGGAGAAGCTGTTTGTTTGAGGGCCTCCTACCTCCACCTCCCAATGCATTCTGGGTAATAAACAAACAGGGTTGATGGCGGTCTCGAGTACCCCGACGTAGAGAGATCTCTTTAATCGCCCACGGGGGAAACTTGTTTGGGCGCGCCTCCGATTCCCAATTCCTCCGCCGCAGCAGACGTTTGCCAAGTAGAGGCATGCTTGAATGTCACACACACACACACACACACACACACACACACACACACACACACACACACACACGGGTGTGTAAAAGGTTCTTCTTCAGTTGACGAAAATGCATTTTTAGAAGCACCGATTTTGAGTGTTTTCAAAACAGCTTGGATTGAAAAAAAAATGTAAATAAAAAAGGGAGAAAATGTACTTTTTAAAAGTGAAAGTAAAGAGAGAAACAGATTAAAGTAAAGAAAGGAAGGAGGAGGGGTGGAAGAGGAGGAGGAGGAGGAGGAGGGGTGGAAGAGGAGGAAGAGGAGGGGTGGAAGGTTAACTAGACAGCGATGGTAGAACTCTGTCTCAAGCTGCTCGGTTTAACACTTCACAGGCTTTGATGTTCAAACTGTCCAAACACACCCTGCTAACCACACACACACACACACACACAGAAACACACACACACACACACACAGAGACACACACACAGAGACACACACACACACACACACACAGAGAGACACACACACACACACACACACACAGACACAGAATTACAGACGGAGGAGGTAAATTTAGCTCCTGTAGATTTTCCGTAACGATCCCTCACACACTGATTGCTACCTTCGCTTTGCTCCTAAATGCCTCCCCCCCCCCACACTCGCCCTCCTCCCTCCTCTCCTTCCCCCCCCTCTCACTCGCCCTCCTCCCTCCTCTCCTTCCCCCCCCTCTCACTCGCCCTCCTCCCTCCTCTCCTTCCCCCCCCCCACACTCGCCCTCCTCCCTCCTCTCCTTCCCCCCCCCCACACTCGCCCTCCTCCCTCCCCCCCCCCCCCCCCCCCCCCCCCCCCCCCCCCCCCCCCCCCCGCCTGCAGCGAAGGAAAGGAAAAGAACTTCAGTCCACTTTCAAATTCGGGGGAAAAGTTTCATCAGATTTAGAGAGAAGAAAAAGAAAAAAAGAGAGAAAAGCCCAAAAACCCAGAAACACACGAGTTCCTTTGAGTCTTTCTTCCTCGTGTGCGTCGCTATTCATTCGTCCTTAAGATTGATTATTTTGGGGGTTTTCGTACTTGTTTTTATTGTGACTATGACTATATATTTTAAATAGTACATTAATAAGTCCAAACTCTTGGCTATACCTAGTAGTAGTAGCACACGCTAGCTCGCAAGTAGCTAGTTCAAGAGTAGCTATCTAGCTAGCTCGCGAGTAGCTAGCTAGCTTTTGTTGAGTTTGTTTCAGCTTACTTGCTCTTATATAAGATATATAACGTTTATATGACATGTAATGTAATATAATAACATATATGACGTTTATATGACATGTAATGTAATGTAATAACATATATAACGTTTATATGACATGTAATGTAATATAATAACATACATGACGTTTATATGACATGTAATGTAATGTAATAACATATATGACGTTTATATGACATGTAATGTAATGTAACAACATATATGACGTTTATATGACATGTAATGTAATGTAATAACATATATGACGTTTATATGACATGTAATGTAATGTAACAACATATATGACGTTTATATGACATGTAATGTAATGTAATAACATATATGACGTTTATATGACATATATATTACATTTGACTTTATCCAAGTACAGATCAGGTGTGAATATGGTTTTAATCAGACCAGATGTATTAACTGTGTGGTAGGGAACTAACTAATGTCACTTTATTTATGAATTAACTTAAAATGGTAATAAACAGTACATAAATAAGCAGCTCAAGTTTTAGCTTGTTATGTTTGCATTTGCTGGAATTATGTAATTTTGTGTGTGAAAAAAACAAAAAAACAGACAGTCAATAAAATGATTATCTCGTAGTATTTGTATCTTATAAAAACCCAATAGTGGAAGTATTGATTCCAGAGTGAGTCACTGACTCAGCTCCCAGTGAACCAACCTGCAGATCCGGCCCCGCACCTGCAGTCATAAAGCATTATGACGCGTTATGACGCGTTATGACACGTCATTACGCAACGCAGGCGCATTCCTTCAGTCGGGTACAGACGGAGAGTTAAAAAGTGACTTCACAGATCACAGTTCAGGTGAAGGAACTGATAGAATATGATGCTTTCATGCAGACGTGCACATTGATGCAGCAGAAACATCATCATGAGTACGTGATGATGATATCAGGGAGTATTTTCACAGTGTACTTTTACTGAAGTATCTGAATACTTATATTATTAATATTTAAAAAACAGACAATCGGAGACACTTTGAACTTTGATTGGCAGTAAAAGGTGATTATATCGTCACGTCTTCATTATCTGTATATCGTGTGTGTGTGTGTGTGTGTGTGTGTGTGTGTGTGTGTGACACAACAGACACACGGTCCATTCACGGGGAGGCGGAGTGAGGCCACCGGCGAGCAGGATGCCCTGCCCCGCTGGAGAACAGGCTGAGCTCTGTGAGCACACGGATCAAGCTGTTTACCTTTCGACTGCTCGCGTGTTTGCTCTTGTTGAATAAAGCAAAGTGTGTGTGTGGTGTGTGTGTGTGTGTGTGTGTGTGTGTGTGTGTGTGTGTGTGTGTGTGTGTGTGTGTGTGTGTGTGTGTGTGTGTGTGTGCTGGCATAGTAAAAGTACAGATACCACCCTGTGGAAAACTAAATTCAACCAGTTATTGGTAGAATTGACCTTAAAAGTAAAGATAAACTGACAGTGTGTTCCTTTTGTTTATGAGCACGTTGTGTTTTCACTCCTTTATTCACTAGTTTAATAAGATGTGTTTCTGCCCTGTGAGAGTTTATGGACCTGAGGAAGGAGAAGGATCCTCCTTCAGTTCAGGACACACATTCCACACCTGGAGATACGAGGTTGAACCTGAGAGAACTGTGGTGAAGGAGGTGAAGTAGAATACTAATACTGCAGTAAAAGTACCTCCGAGCACGTTGGAAGTGATGAACTACAGCTGGAGTTGGATTTAAAGACACAGTAGAGCCTGTTCTGTAACACACACACACACACACACACACACACACACACACACACACACACACACACACACACACACACACACACACACACACACACACACACACACACACACACACACACACACACTCAGAGCCCTGGAGCATGTGCAGAGCAAATATCTTGGTTCCCTCTGCACCTCCTCTTCTCTCCACGAGTACACCATGAGCTGAGCACCGGGCCCTGTTAGTTCTTCTTTTATTAAAGACACAAGTTTATACACACACATGTACATATATATATATATATATTTATATATACATAATATATATATACATATATACATATATGTATATAGAGCATGCAACTAGCATTTCAGTTTAAAGCCACTTTTATCTACAGACGATCATCTACAGACGATCATCTACAGACGATCATCTACAGACGATCATCTACAGACGATCATCTACAGACGTTCATCTACAGACGATCATCTACAGACGTTCATCTACAGACGATCATCTACAGACGTTCATCTACAGACGATCATCTACAGACAATCATCTACAGACGATCATCTACAGACGTTCATCTACAGACGTTTATCTACAGACGTTCATCTACAGACGATCATCTACAGACGTTCATCTACAGACGATCATCTACAGACGTTCATCTACAGACGATCATCTACAGACGTTTATCTACAGACGTTCATCTACAGACGATCATCTACAGACGTTTATCTACAGACGATCATCTACAGACGTTCATCTACAGACGATCATCTACAGACGATCATCTACAGACGTTCATCTACAGACGTTCATCTACAGACGATCATCTACAGACAATCATCTACAGACGATCATCTACAGACGTTCATCTACAGACGTTTATCTACAGACGTTTATCTACAGACGATCATCTACAGACGTTCATCTACAGACGATCATCTACAGACGTTTATCTACAGACGATCATCTACAGACGTTCATCTACAGACGATCATCTACAGACGTTCATCTACAGACGTTTATCTACAGACGTTTATCTACAGACGATCATCTACAGACGTTCATCTACAGACGATCATCTACAGACGTTTATCTACAGACGATCATCTACAGACGATCATCTACAGACGATCATCTACAGACGTTCATCTACAGACGTTTATCTACAGACGTTTATCTACAGACGATCATCTACAGACGTTCATCTACAGACGATCATCTACAGACGTTTATCTACAGACGATCATCTACAGACGTTCATCTACAGACGATCATCTACAGACGTTCATCTACAGACGATCATCTACAGACGTTCATCTACAGACGTTCATCTACAGACGTTTATCTACAGACATGCTATCTCCTCCTCCTCCTGTTCCTCCTCTTCCAGGAGCAACACCAGGACGTGTTGCTGGACCCTCTGGAGGGAAGGGGGTCCCTGGAGAACCACCAGACCCTGCTAAGGAACACGAGGTTCCTCTGGAGGAACTCTTTCCTAAAATAGATTCACATTGCGTCACACAGACGCGAATAACCAGAAACCTGAGGAACCTGATCATGGAGAGAGAGAGAGGGGGAGGGAGAGGGAGAGAGAGGGAGAGGGAGGAGGAGGGAGGGGGAGGGAGGGGGAGAGAGAGAGAGGGAGAGAGAGAGGGGGGGAGAGAGAGAGAGAGAGAGGGGGGGAGGGAGGGGGAGGGAGAGAGAGGAGGAGGGAGGGAGAGAGGGGGAGGGAGGGGGAGGGGGAGGGAGAGAGAGAGAGAGGGGGGGAGGGAGGGGGAGGGAGAGAGAGAGGGGGAGGGAGCGAGAGAGAGAGAGAGAGAGGGAGGGAGAGAGAGAGGGAGAGAGAGAGAGAGAGAGAGGGGGAGAGAGAGGGGGAGAGAGAGAGAGGGAGAGAGAGAGGGGGAGGGAGCGAGAGAGAGAGAGAGAGAGAGAGAGAGAGAGAGAGAGGGGGAGAGAGAGGGGGAGAGAGAGAGAGAGAGAGAGAGAGAGAGAGAGAGAGGGGGAGAGAGAGGGGGAGAGAGAGAGAGAGAGGGGGAGAGAGAGAGGGGGAGAGAGAGAGAGAGAGAGAGAGAGAGAGAGAGAGAGAGAGGGGGAGAGAGAGAGAGAGAGAGAGAGAGAGAGAGAGTCCCAACAAAGACTGCAGTCTGTTTCTTAAGATGCATGCAAACACTGCCGTCTTCGTGCGGCGCACACAGACACACACACACAGACACACACACACACACACACGCACACAGACACACACACAGACACACACACACACACACACACACAAACGTGAAGCAGACTCCTTTGTGCGGTGTCGGCTTCACGTTTTAACATTTAATAATAATAATAATAATAATAATAATAATAATAACACCGATGTAGGAGCAACGGGTTCTACCGAACGATTCATTTGTATCATTCTTTAGCGGGTTAGCATGTGCTAGCATCCAGCGTTGTGGTTGCAGATTGCAACCGGCTGACTTCCCTTTTTCCCCCACTCGAGCTGCCTCCGGCAAACATCCCATAATAACACCGATGTAGGAGCAACGGGATCGACTTCCTGCAGCCTGAGAACTACGAGGCCTAAAAACATGAAGGACTAGCGTAGCAACATGGAGGACAAGAGGCTCCCTGTCTACATCTATAAGACTATATATATATATACATTCAGGGGATTATAAACAAATGAAAACATGCTTTTTAATATTATTTTTTATTTCTGCTAAATGCTTCTTGCTGGCCCTTTGAAGCGGGTTCGATAACGTGAATTTTACCGTCATTAGAAGTTAAAGAAATGGACAAAAGTACTACAATAAATACACTAGTTGTAATAAATTAGCCTTTAAATGCAAAAGATATTCCAGGATATAAATCTCAGTAACGGCACTTTTCATAAAGTTTCATCAGAAGTAGAGATACCCGTCGTCGAGCTCCAAAAACACTGCATTTCCCACAATGCAACTGTCATGAGACGCTTCCCAAATGTAATACTGTAAATATCAAAAGTAAAAATTAAAAGTGCTCATACTGCTGAATGGCTCCGCTCTAATGTTGTCTTTGTGTACTCCTGGATACATTAGTAGAATAGTATATATATATATATATATATAGTAAATGATTGTATCACATGTCAAATTGTTTTTTTTGTGTGCGTAAATAATAATAATTTAAAAATAAATCTCTTAATAATAAAACGTTGATCAGCGGGACGATCTTTAATAAAAAAACAGCTGCAGCTCGCCGGCCCGATGCCGCAGTTTGAGAGGGCTGAAGTTCTACCAGCACAAGTCTGTACCTGTCTGGTGGAGAGAGAGAGAGAGTGTGTGTGTGTGTGTGTGTGTGTGTGTGTGTGTGTGTGTGTGTGTGTGTGTGTGTCTCAGGGCTCAATGGGCCTCTGTGGTGTCTGATTCCCGGCCTGAAAGCCAGCTGGATTTTTCCCTTGTAAACCCAAATGCTCCCTCATAACATCTTCTCTCTCTCTCTCACACACACACACACACACACACACACACACACACACACACACACACACACACACACACACACTCTCTCTCTCGGCCCACAGAGACACACATGTCTGGGCGACACACTTCCAGTTACATAACTGAAGGCCATTTTAAATCAGTTTTCCTGACGAGATTCTGCGTGTGCAACTTATTTCTATCAAAAATGGGATTTGTCTGCAGAAATGTGCACGAAAACTTTCCGTCTATCGACTCAAACGTGTTCACAAACTGTTCAACACCGAGAAATAACGTTTGTAAAATACAACTAACACGTTTTGGATGAATCCTAAACCATATATAATGTAATGTCATGCCTGTGACGATGGAAATCATATTTCAGCAATACAAAAGGCTGTTAATGTAAAAGTCAAAAGCCTAATAAAGTAAAAGAGTTATAACCTTTCTGACCTTAATGTTCATCACAAAATAAAACACTAAAAGAACATTAGAACTCTTATTTTGAAGTTCCATATCCTCAGAAAAACGTTCTTTTGTCATTCAATGACAGAAAAATTTCAATTTTGGTCATTTATGAAGCAAGAAATGCAAAATATTCTGTTTCTAGTATCTCAGCTTATGCTGCTTTACTCTATTTTGACTTTACTGAAGTTAAAAACACTGCGATGAATACATACCCATTGTTTAGCATTTTATTTTTATTAATTAAGGCAAAATATATGTTCCAGCTTCTTTATTGTGAATAGGTGCTCATTTATCTGTTTTTTATTGATCAAATATTAAGTGAACAAAACAGTTTTTTACAGTTTGATGACATCATGTTGGCTGTTTTTCCCAATTTGTTGACATTTTTATTGATTAAATGATTGTCGATAAATGGAAAACAATCAATAAGTCTGCTCTGTAGTCCAAGACTAAACAAAGGTGGGTTTCTAGTTCACATATATTCACATTTTTAAATTATTGTTTGTATTAAAACTTCTTTTTTTTCAAGTTAAAGGAGGCAGAGAAATAATTTTAAAAAGTTCCATCCTGGACCTCAAGGCTCAAGTGTGTGAATGGAGAGCCGGGTACCAACACGCCCCCCCCCCCCCCTGATCGATAACTTACGTTGGTGTAGAGCACGCGATCGATCTCTCCGGCCTCGGACAGCTCGCTGAGGTTCCGGTCCCAGTGCAGGAACGGTTCAGTACAGTCCAGGAGCTCCATGGTGTCCGCGCTCTGCTCCTTTCGGCCGGTTTGTTGTTGTTTTTGAAGTAAATAAAAAACAACAAACCGTGACGGGCGTTTTGTTGCAATGCAGAATGGATGAAAACTAAAACTATCCCCCAAAAAAAGTTTCCAACTCCGATGTGAGAGAAAAAAAAAAAAAAAGTTTCCACCGACTTGAGAAGCGAATAGAAGCCAATAGAGCCCAGTAGAGACCAGTAGAGACCAGTAGAGACCAGTAGAAGCGCGTCCTCGTGGGCTCAGACTCGGGGGATGAATGCTGGAAGAAGGCTGCAGCAGTCTGGTAGAAGCTGAGCGCTGTTGTTGTTGTTGTTGTTGTTGTTGTTGATTGTCATCTCCTCTGTGCCTCAGCTTTCTGCAGCCTCTCGTTCCTTTCCTCCTCCTCCTCCTCCTCCTCCTCTTCTTCACGGCCCAGACACACAGGAATGCGGGGTGGGCGGAGTCACCGAGACAAACAGACACTGGAGAGAAAAAACCTTTTAAGAAATAAAAGAATTAATAAATAATAAAGCGAGTATACGAGACGAAAAGGGTCAACCCCCCTCTATACAGTGGAGGTTTAAAGGTATAAAGAAAAGTTCTTCTGTTACAGCTGTTTGTGACACGAGCATCAAATACCTACAATAACAAACGAGCTTCCGGTTTTTAATTTCAAAATAAAAGCCAGCATTCCTCATTTTGTTTTGATGAGTAAGAAATAAACAAAATACATATAAAAAAACGACCGTCAACTTACCTGTGTGAGCTCCTTCTTTATCTTTTTATATTTTATTTTATACTTATGTATACAAAGTGATCGTAACCATGTTTTAATTATGTATACACATTTTACATAATCAGTTATAATAAATACATATAATAAAAATACTAATAGATGTTTTAATGTGTAACGTTGTTTAAGTCACTGAGCTGCACATTCATTCTTGTCAACACAGGAACAATACGTTAAATGATATGTATATATATTTGAAATTGATACTTGCACCCTGGGCTTTTATTTTGAAATCCACTCGACTCATTTCCGGTGTCACACTGGGTAAAAATTACGCAGCGTCTTTAAACCGAATCTACAGGTCTCCCCATAACTCCCAGCCACGCCCACCTCCGGCTGCCCGACCAATCAGATTGCTCCCTATTTTAAAGCCCGTTCGACCCAGCGGTTTTATTTGATTGACAAGCGCCGCGGCCAATAAGGAACGACTGTCCCTGAGACCAATCACTTTAGGCCAAGAATACCTTCGACGTAGACCCGCCCCCGCTGACACAGAAGCAGCCAATCATCGTCCACTACCGAACATACAAGTTAAATAACTAAACTATAGTTGCATTTTACTTATTTTCATAAAGTTCACGATTATATGTTTTTATGCAAATATTTTCTTTGAAATCTTTTTTTACACTTTTGAGTTTTTAATGGTTACTTGTAGCTTTCTGTCCTCTAAAAAGTGCTCTTTGTGGAACTAGACACGTTAGAGGAAGAAGAACACAAATGTGAAGACAAAAATAGTGTGTAAAAATAAAAGAAAGTCTATTATACCAACTATTACAGAGAAATGAGGAAACAAACATAACTGTAACAACAACAACAACAACAATGGGCAGATAAACATTGACAACACATCAAATCGTACGTAAATGTTCGGATGCAACGAAAACAAAAACAGAAAAAGTGTGAAACTAAAAAGTGAATTTGAACAACGTTTCATCTGCAGGAACAAACTTCGACCACAAGAAACACAGCTGACGTCCCACAAAGAGAACGTAGAACGTAGAACCGAGAGCTTCTTCGTGGGTGGTAAACAAAACCACCAATAATCTGAAAATAGTTCCCAACAAACGCCATAAAGAAACAATTTCTGATTTAATGAGAAGAAATAATAACGTTTTTCTAAAGATCAGAGTCGCTACAACTTCCTCAACATCTTTCACGCTTATGTACAAGTAGCACAATGAAAAACAATAACCAGCACGTCTGTTTACACAACAACAACAACAACCTTTCTGCTTCTCTCGATGACCTCGACCCGAGTGTCACGTCATAATCCCCCCCCCCTTCTCTTTGAGCACGTCTGCTTCCTTTTTATTTTTCTGTATAAAACTGGAGAATACGGAAAAAAAGTGGTTGCGTTGTTGTTGTTGTTGTTGTTGTTGTTGTTGTTGTCGTCGTCGCGTTGGAGACGAAGAGGAAAGAGCTTCAGGTTCTCTCTCGGACGTTGTCGCTCAGGAAGACGATGTTGTCTGGAGGGACAGAACAGACGTTACTTCATAATCGTGTGTGTGTGTGTAGGTGTGTGTGTGTGTGTGTAGGTGTGTGTGTAGGTGTGTGTGTGTGTAGGTGTGTGTGTGTGTAGGTATGTGTGTGTGTAGGTGTGTGTGTGTGTAGGTGTGGGTGGGTGTGTGTCTGCGTGTGTGTGTGTGCGTGTAGGTGTGTGTGTACGCGTGTGTAGGTGTGTAGGAGTGTGTGTGTAGGTGTTTGTGTGTGTAGGTGTGTGTGTGTGTGTGTGTGTCTGCGTGTGTGTGTGTGTGTGTGTGTTCTGACCTGCGATGATGGTGGTGGCCTGGCGTCTGACCTGGTTCTTGTCCACGTATTCTCCGTAGTCCAGTTTCCCCTCCACGAGGATCCTGGACCTGAAACACGAAGGTTCCTCTATATTAAAAGAAGGTTCTCAAACGTTCCTCAAACGTTCCTTCGCTCTCATGTCCTCCGTCTAATCTTTAAGTCTCATCGCTGCAGGTTTAACATCAATAATCAGAATAGAGCTTCACGATGTCCAGCTGTTGATTCTCACTTTAAATAAAAGTAAAGCGGCGTTGGAGGCGTGTTCGTACCCTTTCTTGACGTACTGGTAGGCCACGTCTCTCAGACCCGGTTTGAACACCGACACGCGATGCCACGTCGTCTTCTGGCTGATGTCACCTGGAGTCACAACAACAACAACAACAACAACAACAACACGAATCATCAACAAAAACTACCCTTATTCTTTATACTGTGAACATTTACACACTTTGTTTTAAAACAGCTCTTATTTTAGATTCCCAGCGCTGTTTATTTTCATACATTGTACATTTGTTTATTTCTTTTATTGTAAATGTATATATAATATTCTTAACTTAACTGATATTCTAATACTCTTAACTTGCCTAACAATGTTTATTGCTACGCACCAAAATATTAAATATATATATATATATATATTAAATTATTAAATGTTAAAACTACCCGATTCTGAAAATAAAAAATAATATTTTAACATTCAGGACGTTAACCGTGACCGTAAATCTCCAACATGCCTATTAAAGATAAGTGGCAGACACAGTATGACTGTTATTATAATTATTATAATCATACTGTGCAGTTTAAAATTCACCTTCAACAACAAAGAATGAAATATTCCCTTTCAGCGGTGTGACAGTGCCCTCTAGTGGCGAGACGCGACACCTGCAGCGCAGATCACAAGTATAACAGCAACGTGTTCTTATTTAAACTTGATTAATCCAGATTGACCTCAATATATAAAAGTAACCCCCTTTACCTTCCTTGGTTTGTTTACTTTGCTCAGTATTTTCTTTTAAAATAATCTCATTTTATATTATATACACAAGTAACTATTGCTTTTTGTATGTTTGCATCCGCTGACCTGAGATCTGTTCCATTTACGTCCACTTTCACGAGTAAATTAAAAAACCTTCGCCGTTCACTGAAGACGTAAGAAAGTTTCTGTCTGCTTGAGAACTACGTGACTCTGTGTCTCATAGTTTATATGAGATAAATATATATATATAAAAAACTCTGTTACCCGTTGCGCTCGCCTCTCCGTCTCCAGAGCGCCACATTTCATTGGTCGCCAAGGAGAAGATGGTCACCGGGTTGCGGCCCTCCACCTGTCTCATCACCGGGTCCTGACCCACTCGGCCCAGCAGCTGCACGCGGTTTATGGCTGGAATAAAGACACGGGGTCTTAGTGGGGACAGGATACGCTTACGGAGGAGGTTCAAGTCCTTGTGCTCAAGGGTCAGGAGGTGGACTCACATCTCTCCAGGATGAGGCTGGCGTCTGTGCTCACATTTCTCACCACCTGTCTGAAGATCTGTGGAGACACGGAATTAAATATGTATTAAATATTCACCTGAACATCTTCATCATCTACTGAGAAGTTTTTTTTGTGTGTACAATGTAATTATTAACTAGGAATTTAAATGGATAGTTAAAATAGTACACACACACACAAGGATGTGAACTTGATATTTTAAACATTATAAACAACAAACAAACAATAATATTGACAAACTAAACAAACCAACAGTTTCTCACCCGTGCGGACGCACTCCTCAACATCTTGTCAACAGCTTGGGAGCCTTTTAAGAGACGATCTGAAAAACAAACAACAACAGATGAAGAGTCTGCAAGCGGCTCTTCATCTAACAGTGACGTCACGCTTTGAAAGTAGATGTGTTGAAAGTTGGCTGTTATATTTAAACTACATTATCATATTTAAGCTAAATGATCAGTTTTTTTTTTAACTGAATTGTAACATCATGACCTACAAAGTTAATTTATTGTTGCATTGCATTAGTTTCAGCTTGTTGTTTGCAATAAAAAGCTAAAACTTTTGACAAAGCATTGATGAAAAGGTACAAATATTATTTAAAAAAACTGTCTGCACAAATTTGCTAAGAGCGTGACGAATAACTCGGTGAGTAGTTTTGGTTCGTTTATTGGTTCTCTAACGAATTACAGGGCACCAGGGTCCGGCACCAGGGCACCAGGGTCCGGCACCAGGGTCCGGCACCAGGGCCCGGCACCAGGGCACCAGGGTCCGGCACCAGGGCACCAGGGCCCGGCACCAGGGCCCGGCACCAGGGCCCGGCACCAGGGCACCAGGGTCCGGCACCAGGGCCCGGCACCAGGGCCCGGCACCAGGGCACCAGGGTCCGGCACCAGGGCCCGGCACCGACGGAAGAACCAGACACGCGAGCCGTGGACTCAAAGTCACAACAGACAACAAAAAAAACGACCAAAAAAAGGTTTAAATATTTTTACATCAACGTTTCCGGTTTCCAGGTTCCGGAAGACGGACGGCAGATAAAAACGGACCCGGAACAGGGAACAGAAACACGGGGAGAGAAGGCCACGAACAGCTCGGTGGGAACTCACCAGGCGCCAGACTCAGTGCGGTCTTCTGTAACCTCACGCTGCTTCCGGTCCGTCGCTCACACTGGTCCGACCAGCTACCGGAAGTCGTTAAACGTTCCGCATCGTAACTTATTACTCGGTTTTAGACAAAGATATACATTTTAATATAGTACTATTATATCATTTTAAATACCCATAATAATGCTTCTTTTTCTGACAGTTACACTCTTTTAATACTTTTAATAATATATTTAATTTAGCTGTATTTCTACTTCTCCCCGGATGGACAGATGAATAGATGTCATGTGTACAGAATGAACAGCATTTACAAAGTTACATAAACACATTACATGAATATGACAATGTATGAATGGAACTCCAATCCATGAAACAGAAGGTAGAGAGGAGGGGGCGGGGCATCAGCAGGGCCAATGAGAGGCCGGCTCACCAGCATCAGACACCTCCAGGTCCAATGGACCCTATGAGACGTGAAGTCACAACGACTCCGGGGAGGAAGCAGAGTTAATAAGGTGCAATGGAGAGATGTAAATTCAT
>NC_046988.1:15998364-16005864 GCF_009769545.1 Cyclopterus lumpus
TTCCCAGTTCACCCTCACTACACGTTTGGGCTTGCCAGGTCTCTCTAGCCGAGTCCCCCGCCATCTGATCCAACTCACCACCAGGTGGTGATCAGTTGACAGCTCTGCTCCTCTCTTCACCCGAGTGTCCAAGACATACGGCCGCAGATCAGATGATACGATTACAAAGTCGATCATTGATCTCCGGCCTAAGGTGTTCTGGTACCAGGTACACTTATGAGCCACCTTATGTTCGAACATGGTGTTCGTTATGGACAAACTGTGGCTAGCACAGAAGTCCAGCAACAAAACACCATTCGGGTTCAGATCGGGCAAGCCGTTCCTCCCAATCACGCCCCGCCAGGTTTCTCTGTCATTGCCCACGTGAGCGTTGAAGTCTCCCAGGAGAACTATGGAGTCGGATACTCCGAAATGCTGTTCGGTGCATAAGCACAAACAACAGTCAGAGCCTTACTCCCCGCAACCCGTAGGCGCAGGGAGGCGACCCTCTCGTTCCCCGGGGAAAACTCCAACACAGCGGCGCTCAGGCGGGGGCTCGTGAGTGTCCCCACTCCCGCCCGGCGCCTCTCACCCTGGGCAACTCCAGAAAAGGACAAAGTCCAACCCTTCTCCAGGAGCTTGGTTCCAGAGCCCATGCTGTGCGTGGAGGTGAGCCCAACTATATCTAGCTGGTACCGCTCCACCTCCTGCACCAGCTCCGGCTCTTTCCCCGCTAGTGAGGTGACGTTCCACGTCCCTAGAGCTAGTCTATGCTGCCGGCGATCGGCCCGCCCAGGTCTCCCGCCTGGCCCGCCGCCCGGTCTACATAGCACCCGACCCCGATAATTCTCCCTGCGGGTGGTGGGTCCACAGGGTGACTGCTGCTCCATGTTGTTCTTTCGGGCTGAGCCCGACCGGGCCCCATGGGCGAAAGCCCGGCCACCAGACGCTCGCCGACGAGCTCCCCTCCTGGGTCTGGCTCCGGGAGGGTGCCCCGGTTTCCCTTGTCCGGGCAAGGTGGCTACAATCCGTGGGCTGCTTATCATCAGGGTTTGTTGAACCGCTCTTAGTCTGGGCTCTCCCTCGAGACCTGTTTGCTTTGGGAGACCCTACCAGGGGCTGACGCCCTGGACAACATAGCTCCCAGGATCACTGAGCCACTCAAACTCCTCCACCACGTTAAGGTGGCGATTCATTAATATATATATACATACATTGTAACGTTTTGCTACGTTTGTTTATGACACGGAGATGTACTTGGAGGCTTTATTGTCAGCCGTTCATGAGACACTCACTACCAGCACCGACACTTTTACAACAACACGGTTCCCGTCACACACACTTAACTCCCTCCTGTCCCCCAGACAGGTCAAACCCCGCCTCCCCTCTGTTCCACCAATCACAGGCACGCACCTCGACCATCAAACCTGCGATTGCTAGAGAGGAGGGGTTGTCGTACAAAGCCCCCTTTACAGGGTCGCTACAATATATATATATATATATATATATATATATATATATATATATATATATATATATATATTGTATGTGTGTATGTAGCCTGGTGGAAAAAGTAGACCATTAAAACAAGTTCTAATAAATGACTATATAAATGAGGGTATGACAGCCCTCGTGCGCGTGTGTTTGATGTCGCCGCAGACGGTGGTCCAGCATGCACCGCGCGGTCCCTCCAGTTATCTCCGTCACGCCCTCCCGGGCTCTGGTGGATGAGACGTTCAGGGTCGCGGTGCAGAATCTGCCTCCGGGCTCTCCGGTAACGCTTCACTCCCTCCACCGCTCCGAGGACGAGGACTTGTGGGAGGCCTTCGGACACTACGTCAGCGACTCCAGAGGAACCGTGTCCGGTGGGTCCTCAAAAGTACTTTAAATAAATAATCTTAAAGTGTGTTTGTGTATCTACAAGAGGCCTTTATGCTAAACACACATCACATGTCTGTGCTTCACTTTAAGACTCATTTGCTATAGTTTGATTTTTTTGTTGTGTCTATTTTGTTTTGTTGACATCTAAAATAAAAACCAAACAACATGTTGTAGTTGCGGATGATTTCAGTTTTGGGGGAACGTACACGGGAAAAGAAGCCATGGGCTTGTTGTGGAGTATGAGTCCCGTCCCAGGCAGCCGCGAAGGCCTCAGGTAAAACCAGGTGCTGCAGGCCATGAAATCAATACCACCATTCATTGTCTTCTCTGAAGTGATTAATCAAACAATATTGATTCTCTGCATATATCAAAAGTATTCATTTAATATCGCATGAGACAAATCCTCACAGGTGAGGAGCCAGATTTAGGTGCGCTAGCCTTTGCCTTTCGGGGCGCAGCTTTAACACTGGCCACCGGGAGGCTCCAGGCACCACTAACGCACCTTGAACCTCTTCACCTGTCAAGGTTGAGAAAGAAGAACGTCTGCATCCCCCAGCTGGTCAACATCTCGGTGTACGGTGGACACGTGGAGGAGGGCTTCGGGGAGCGGCTTCCTCTGGCCTCCACGCTCACGGAGAGGTGGCACTTGGGTCCGGGAGTCCGGAGGATTGAAATCAGTGAGAGGGGAGTGCGAGGGACGCTGTTTATACCTCCAGGTGCTCCAAAGATACACCTGTCGTCCTCCTCGTCGTCCGTTTGCGGCTCGTGAAAGATCAATGTTTTAGTCTGATCAGATGATGGATGATCAGTAAGACCAGGTCCTCTGTGCCTCCAGGTCCAGGACCCTTCCCCGGCATGCTGGACATGTGGGGGGGAGGTGGAGGGCTGCTGGAGTATCGATCAGCCCTGCTGGCGTCTCACGGTTACGCTTCTTTGGCGCTGGAATATTTCACCGCCGGTGAGCTGAAGTCCGCCGACAAAGAGTTCAGCTACTTTGAGGTTTGTGTTTGTTATTAAAAAAATAAAATAAAATAAAAAAATAAAAAATAAAAATATATATATATATATATATATACACACAAGAAAATATATATATACATACATACATACACAAAATAAATTATATATAATATATATATATATTTTATGTATGTATATAAATATATTTTATTTATATATGTATATAAATATATTTTATATATATCATTTCTTTTAATATATATATATATATATATTTTATGTATGTATATAAATATATTTTATTTATATAATTTCTTTTAATATATATATATATATATCATTTCTTTTAATAGATAGATAGATAGTGATTCATATTTTAAGACATAAAGTTGATGTTGCCAAACTACGGCCCGTTTTTATTTAAACAGTTAACCTCTTGGCCCAGAAAACAATATTCTTAATATTTACCAATATTTTTTTTATTCCTGTGTGTGTGTGTGACGACCTAATATAAGACACACAAGCGTTTCTCATCTTCCCGTCGTCTCCTTCTGCTCAGACGGCCTTCAACATCGTCCGTGAACATCCTCAAGTGATCCCAGACAGAGTCGGCCTCTTCGGTCTCTCCCTCGGCTCGCTCATGGCCAGTTACCTGGCGGCCGAGAGCAGCGTTATCGAGGCAAGTACCGAAAACTAAAGCGTAAAAAAACCTTTTTGGACCCCGCGGTAGAGAACCGGGTGGCGGTCCGGTGTCTAACGAGCGCATCGTTGTTTTGCTTCCAGCCTCGTTGTTGTGTTTGTGTCAGCGGCGGCCATCTTTATCCACGCGGGGCGAACCTCCAACAACTCTTCCGGGCGTACTCCTCGTAGGTATTCTGTTATTTCTGTCGGTAACATGACGCCGTGGGACTCGTGTCATGGTGAATTACTTGTGACGGCAGGCACAGTCACAAGCTGCGTGTGGATGAGCACAACCGTGAGATATGGAGAAGCATCAACCTCCCGATTCCAGAGGATCTCTCACAGAAACTGGACGTAAGAACATGTTGGCTCACAAGGAGGAGACGATGTATGGTTGTATAGAAGTCTATGCTTCATGTGTTAAAGCTGCATTCTCTCTCCTGACCACCAGGGGGCGACTCCTCTGGTTGTATAGAAGTCTATGCTTCATGTGTTAAAGCTGCATTCTCTCTCCTGACCACCAGGGGGCGACTCCTCTGGTTGTATAGAAGTCTACGCTTCATGTGTTAAAGCTGCATTCTCTCTACTGACCACCAGGGGGTGACTCCTCTGGTTGTATAGAAGTCTATGCTTCATGTGTTAAAGCTGCATTCTCTCTCCTGACCACCAGGGGGCGACTCCTCTGGTTGTATAGAAGTCTATGCTTCATGTGTTAAAGCTGCGTTCTCTCTCGTGACCACCAGGGGGCGACTCCTCTGGTTGTATAGAAGTCTATGATTCATGTGTTAAAGCTGCATTCTCTCTCCTGACCACCAGGGGGCGACTCCTCTGGTTGTATAGAAGTCTATGCTTCATGTGTTAAAGCTGCATTCTCTCTCCTGACCACCAGGGGGCGACTCCTCTGGTTGTATAGAAGTCTATATAAATGACTCTACTTCTCTTGATGTATTCCCTCAGTAAACATTGTAAACATTAGTTTTTGGTCTCAATCTCTAGTTTCAAGTCTTCTTCAATACAGCGTGATGTTCATTTAGTAAATTATGGTCATTTAGAGTCAAACAGACCATAAAGCAGGGGACGCTTTAGGGGCGGGGCTACAAGGTGATTGACAGGTTGACTGGCCTGCTTTAATTCTAACGAACACGTCGTGTGGTTGATTCTCTCGGAGGTGGGGAAGATAAACTGTCCAATGTTGTTGGTGAACGGCATTGATGATCAGAACTGGCCCACAGTGGAGTGTGCTGAGGATGTGAGTACACACACACACTCACACACACACACACACACACACACACACACACACACACACACACACACACCTGAGCAGTTTATACTCATAAAAAGGTACATGATAAATATTCCTTAGTGGAACGACGGGCTAAAAGTGAAAAATAAAAATGACGGCTCAATTGTAAATGGAAAAAGGATATTTTGGTGCCACCTGTAGTTCTGTACCTGGCTGAATATTTAAATGTGTATATTAATGTGTTTTCTCTTGCTTAAGTACTTCCTTAAGTACTTTGGTCATGTGATAAATGTTTTAGTACGAGTCCAAAGAATAAACTGTTTTTTACCTGCTGCAGTGCCACAGACATGCTTTTGATTTGACCTTTGACCCCCCAGATGGCCCACATGATGCGTGCAGCAGGGAAGGAGCACCTGCTGACCAGAATCGAATACCCGGATGCTGGACATCTGATCGAGCCGCCCTACTCGCCTCACTCCAGAGCCACGAAGTTTATAAAGGACGGCGTGACCGGTGAGCTCATTTAAAGTTGTATTTATTTGGGAGGTTTATGGAAGACATTCGTGTTCCCTTCACCGGCTGCCACAGAACCAGAGGCTTTACTCCTGGAACCGGCTCCACAGGGAAAGTCAACTACAGCGTGATTGCTAATAAAATGTGAGATATTTTTAAGAAAAGTACTCCAGATGTGTGTTTTTTTTAATTTTTTTTAAATTGAGGTGTTTTTTTTGGTGTGTTTTCAGTGATCTTGCTTTGGGGAGGACAAACCAAACCCCATGCAGACGCCCAGGAGGACTCCTGGAGGAACATCTTGGCCTTTCTGCAGAAGCATCTGTACTGCACCCAGAACCCCAAAGCCAAGATGTGAACCGCTGCAGGCGTTGTTCCTTCATTCTGATGAATTGACGTGCACTGAATGTTGTTGTTGTTGTTGTTGGTGGTTCATTATTTAGTGTCCACAAAGCCACTATTCATTCATTATGTTTTGAGTTTAAAGGAAGACTTCACCCTCTGAGGACCAGTTGTGTGTCAGTGACTCACCAAGTTTTACCTTTTTTTAGTTCTTTCACTTCAATCCATCAACACATTTCTGTCTTTTGATTCAACGTGGAGAGAAAAACACACACACACACACACACACACACACACACACACACACACACACACACACACACACACACACACACACACACACACACACACACACACACACACACACACACACACACACACACACACACACACACACACACACACACACACACACACACACACACACACACACACACACACACACACACACACACACACACACACCAAGTAAAACAACTCCAAAGATACGTGAAGTCCAGACCACACAAGACCCGGTCTGGATCCAACTCTGTTTAAAACCTTTTGATTCTAAATGTAACTGAAGCTGCCGTTGCACCGTCTGTCCACATGGCGGCGATGTTCTCCAACAGGGTTCACACAGGTGGTTCATAACAGCATCCCATCAGCTGTTCTCTGTTCACTGATGATGAGTGAAACGCGTCTTAAACAAACAATATTGTTTGTAACTGTCAACACCTGCTGCTTAATAAAGAAAACAAGTGTTCACTATCAAACAATCACCAGAATACTAATGAATCGTTGATTTATTAAAACTTAAACCCACCAAACACCTGAAATCCAGGAGGTTGATGAACAGAAAACCATGTTGTGATTAATTCATTAGTGAATTAACATAAAAAATGCACCTGCATCTAATTTGATCACCAATTACTAATTTTAAGGTAGATTTTCAAAAAAGGTTGGTTCTTTTAAACGTCTCTGTGTGTATCTGTAGTCACTAAATAAAATAAATAACAATCCCATGAATAAATTGTTACGATTAAACCCGTTTTCAACAAAACATTTTAAACCCAGTTTAAAGGAAAACAGCGCGCTGATTGGTCCGTGCAGTGAGGAGGAACGCTGCTGATTGGTCCGTGCAGTGAGGAGGAACGCTGCTGATTGGTCCGTGCAGTGAGGAGGACCGCTGCTGAAGAAGAAGAAGAAGAAGGTGCTTCAATCGAGAGCCCTGAGGAAGACGCTCCCACTTATATGAGGGAAGATCTGACGAGGCAGCACTTCAAAGCTCTCCACGGTAAAGACTTTCAGTTTAATCTGGAACGACACAAAGCCAATAAAAACATTGAGGCTAAAGGCAACGATCTTCATGAGGCAATGTGTCTCTACAAAAGGATCGAAGCTCCACCTTGTCCCACATAGACGACGCACTGCGTTCCATATTCACAGCCTAATGCCCAAGAAACTGGACGTGGCTGGACAGTGTACATCAGCCGCGGTACGACGGGAACGCAGAAATTATTGCTGGATATATTTCATATCAAGCTTCGACGCCACCGCGCATGGAGATGGACAAAATGAAGTCCTCAAGAAAACGAAGGATCATCGGTGTCATTGAGGAGATGACAGGCGTTGAGTTTGAGCAGGTCAAAATAAATATCTCAGGAGGTCGAAAAGAAACCTTTCTTTGGCTAGTTCTTAAAGACCAGAAGAGGTATGAGGAGATATCTCCAACAGGAGGAATTCATCCTCTCTCCGTCCCGTCCTTCTCCTCCTCCTGCAGCCTCTCCGTCCCGTCCTTCTCCTCCTCCTGCAGCCTCTCCGTCCCGTCCTTCTCCTCCTCCTGCAGCCTCTCCTCCTCCTCCTTCTCCTCCTCCTGCAGCCTCTCCGTCCCGTCTTCCTCCTCCTCCTGCAGCCTCTCC
>NC_046988.1:16010864-16020864 GCF_009769545.1 Cyclopterus lumpus
CGGAAACTCCCGAACGCGGCCGAAGGCTTCCAGAAGCCGAGCCGCTCGCCTGTAAACGGTCCATTTGACGGATCTTTGACGGACAGCTGCTTCCCGACCCGCAGCAGCGATGACGGCGCTCAGCAGCTGGGAGCTCTGCGTCAAGTACGCGCTCTTCATCTTTAACTTCGTCTTCTGGGTAAGAAGCAGCTTTAAAACACCGTGAAATACTTTAAAATCATTAACACAACTGATGCATTATGAAGTGTTATCATAAGCAAGTAAAGTAATTAATATGTTCTGCACATAAAGCTAAATTAACGCATCAACGATTATAATGTAGTGATGTTAATATTCTGCATAATAAGTTATGTTACTTTTGATACTTAAATTATAGTTTTATGGCAATACTCGTGTTGGACATGAATAAGATAAGCCAATGCAAGACTTTTAACTTGTAAGTGAATGTTTTTTTAAGTCCGTGCACGTTTTAAACAAAGATCTTTACTGCGCATGTGCAGCAGAGATGGAAGAGGTTTACGGTAGAGGACGCTTTCTGTAGAAGTTAACCACACGTTCAGGGGGCGGCCAGCTTGTTGTAGCTCCTCAGGAAGGAGAGCCTCAGGTGTGGTGTGTTCAGGGCCCAAGGGAGTCTTTGGTGATGTGGAGACTCACTTGGGCCTTCAAAGTACCACAGAGTACAAGTTGGCACAAGTGAAAGCATCTAACATGTTAGTTAATTAAAAGTACAATTTAATAATGATATAAATATGACATTATTGTATCATAGTCAATGATTCATTAATGTGTACATAGCAATATAATATTGCTTTAACTTTACCGGGGGTATAATGATATTTGATCTATTATGGTTCATCATAATGCATTTATATATTTTTAATTATGAATCTGAATCTGCAAAGAACCTGAAGTTATTAAATGAATTCGGTGCAGTAAAAATGACAATAACTGCCTCTTAATGAAGTAGGAAGGAAAAGAAAACACTCAAAGTCCCTTTAAAATTAAGTACAGAACTTGAGTATTATGTATTTAGTTTTTTCCACCACAGTGTTTATTAAAAAAACTTATTAGCTCGCAGGATAATATATGTGTCCGACTTGATCCCGACTATGACGTCATGAACACGAGAAAGAGGGGGAGAGAGAGGGTGGGGGAGAGAGAAAGAGAGAGACAGAGGGAGAGAGGGAGAGAGAGAGATGGGGGGGAGAAAGAGGGGGAGAGAGAGATGGGGGGGAGAAAGAGGGAGAGAGAGAGATGGGGGAGAGAGAGGGTGAAAGAGAAAAAGAGAGAGACAGAGGGAGAGAGGGAGAGAGAGAGATAGGGGGGAGAAAGAGAGAGAGAGAGAGAGAGAGAGAGGGAGAGAGAGGGGGGAGAGAGAGATGGGGGGGAGAAAGAGAAAGAGAGAGAAAAAGAGAGAGACAGAGGGAGAGAGGGAGAGAGAGAGAAAGAGAGAGACAGAGGGAGAGAGGGAGAAAGAGGGAGAGAGGGAGAGAGAAAGAGAGAGAGAGAGAGAGAGGGGGGAGAGAGAGGGGGGAGGCTAGTAGATAAAGCTAGTGTTGTTGGTCTACTGGGAGAGGAGGGCAGCTCGAGTTACCTCACTGAACCCCAGACTCAGTGTGTGTGTGTGTGTGTGTGTGTGTGTGTGTGTGTGTGTGTGTGTGTGTGTGTGTGTGTGTGTGTGTGCCGAATCCTTTTTTTTACAAAATCAATTTCCTGTTGTTATTGATAATCAATTCAACAATCAATACACGCTGTGCCTCCCGTGTCTTTTTGCTTCAATTTAGGTAATCAAATAATCAATAATGTCATTATGGAATACTTCTGTCTCCTGTGTCTTAAAATGTAACGATTTGATACTTTTCATTGTTATATTGTAGCAAATGAATATCTTTTGAAATGTTTTTTGGTTCTTTTAAGATCGTATAAATATAATAATCTATCATTAGTCTTACTCCAGATCAAACAAACGTGATCACACGAATCTGGAAACAATTAGTAAAACACAATAAGTCACTTATTCGTATTATGCTGCATGTTTTTAGGATATTCTGTTTGTTTTTTACAAATAAAGATAAACATATAGAACGTATTGATGTGCTCATAAAAAAGAAAAACAAATCCCGACACATTTATATAAATAAACATTATGACTCCAGAAACCTGAAATCTCCTTTTTAACTGCGATTAAAGAGTTAATAATAATCAACCAATATGGGTTCAATATCAATAATATAATAATTAAGATGTAGAGGTTTAAACAGGTTATGTGGTGAATAAATGAATGATCAGTTATCTCCGTCACCTGCTCGATAATCGCTTCACCTGCTCTGGTTTCCAACTCAAGCTCCTCCCCCTTCCTGTTTGAATTCTGCTGGACCAGAATAGCACAGCCACGCCTCCTCCCCTCCAGCCCCGCCCCCCCATGACTTCCTAAGTACACCCAGGTGAGACACACCAGGGTGTGGTGCACAAAAACAAGCAGGAACCGCGTCACTCCTTCGTTGTCCTCCCACACAGCAGACGGTCTCGACCTCAGCTCTTTGGATCGTCTCTCTTTAAAAGCCTCTAAAGCTCGACGCCATGGGGGCCATGAAGTGCATCAAGTACATGGTGTTTGTGTTCAACTTCCTCTTCTGGGTACGTAGTGCTGCGCACGCTTGGTCGGCTTTTAAAAAAGGAAAACCGGTTTTCACTGAGAAGTGAAACATGTTTTAATGTGTTTGTGTTTTGATGGTGAAACGGGTTCAAAACACTTCTTTAAGAAGGTATTTTGAGCCAGCTGCATTTATTATACGATTCCTGAAGAGAAAACTACTTCTTTTGGGGAGTCCTCCACAGTGGAGGCCCTCACCTGGAGCCCTGAGGGGCCACATGTGAACTCTGATAAATAACATTTTGGTTCCGCCCAATCGTGTTCTTTTTAAGTCATGTATGAAGCATTAATGTCAAATATTCTCTTATTTCAGCTTCTCAAAGATGACAATTTGCTGCTTTTTTCGCTCTGTAAATTCATCTGTTGGTTTCAGGAAAAAAATATCTTTTGAAGTCACTTATTGCCTTTTTTAAAATTCAATTAAACAATTAACTAGCCAGCTCACCTCACCAGATTATTATTATTTACAATATTCTTCCACGTATTTTAACATTGGGGCAGTAAATTAATTTAAAGTTGGTTAATTAACTTCTGTTTCCAATATAAACAGTGTAGGAGACCTCATCCCTCTACAGGTGTTTGATATTATTGACTTAATGTCTGTTTATATTTTTGGGTGGACCAGTTCTTGCAGCAAAAAAAAATATCTATAAAGATTATGATCTTTATTTCAATAGCAAGTGTTTGTCTGAAATACAGGTTTTGGTCATGTTCCACTTTTGTTTTTATTCCTGGATTTGAACATATCTGCAAAGTCTATATTTTATTTTGTTAAAGGGGAACTTATTGTTTGTAAATCCTAAAAGGTTTATTCCCAAATCCCCACGCGGCCGCGTTATTACTGTTCTGAGCTGCTCGGGGGTCACGTTCAATGACTGTTTGACGTCTCGGTGTAATGAGCGAGTGGAGAGGCGTAAACATTAATTAATTAAATCGGTTCATTGCTGTGAATAAATTGGGTCCTGTTTCTAAAAGACGATATTTCCCACGGTCCACGTTGTCTTGGAGGGTATTTCCTCTCCAAGAAACCTGAGTTAGTTTCTGTTTGTGTTGGAACGTCAACGCCGTCTCTCGCGCCTCGAGGCGGTTTCCCTTTTTAAAAAGCTGCCAAACATCTCTGCTTTAATTAATTTCTGATGGGCCTCGAGGGTGAAGATCCAGGATCTTTGAGGACGACTCCCACAAGGAGCTTTCACTGTACGGCGGCGCAGTAGTAAACGAACCAAACGACTAGTGAACGAACCAAACGACTAGTGAACTAACCAAACGACTAGTAAACGAACCAAACGACTAGTGAACGAACCAAACGACTAGTGAACGAACCAAACGACTAGTGAACGAACCAAACGACTGGTGAACGAACCAAACGACTAGTGAACGAACCAAACGACTAGTGAACGAACCAAACGACTAGTGAACGAACCAAACGACTAGTGAACGAACCAAACGACTAGTGAACGAACCAAACGACTAGTGAACGAACCAAACGACTAGTGAACGAACCAAACGACTAGTGAACGAACCAAACGACTAGTGAACGAACCAAACGACTAGTGAACGAACCAAACGACTAGTGAACGAACCAAACGACTAGTGAACGAACCAAACGACTAGTGAACGAACCAAACGACTAGTGAACGAACCAAACGACTAGTGAACGAACCAAACGACTAGTGAACGAACCAAACGACTAGTGAACGAACCAAACGACTAGTGAACGAACCAAACGACTGGTGAACGAACCAAACGACTGGTGAACGAACCAAACGACTGGTGAACGAACCAAACGACTGGTGAACGAACCAAACGACTGGTGAACGAACCAAACGACTGGTGAACGAACCAAACGACTGGTGAACGAACCAAACGACTGGTGAACGAACCAAACGACTGGTGAACGAACCAAACGACTGGTGAACGAACCAAACGACCGGTGAAGGAACCAAACGACCGGCCAGTTAAAGCTCTGCGTCTCTGTTGAGACCACCAGGTTTATTTATGTCACGTTGGTCCGTGCGGCTCTAAAGACTACAATACCCATGAGCCTTTGCTTTGGCTGGAGAAGTCGTCGCTCAGAAGCACTTTTGGGTTGAATGTTTTTAGTTAAAATCAAACTGAAGCGGAATATTGTGGATTGGAACTCCTACATTTGTTTTACACCCCTACGCTGAGGTGTGTGTGTGTGTGTGTGTGTGTGTGTGTGTGTGTGTGGGTGTGTCTCACGGTCATCAGACTGTGGGAGGACATGTTGAGGCAGGATGCTTCCCGTTAGCGCGCCAGCTTTAGTCTCCTCGCCTCCTGTTGCGCCACAACAACAGACGTCAGAATGATGCCGTCTCTATGGAAGAAGAGTTGACGTCAACTTTTTGTTTAGTGGTTGCCGTGGAGACGTTGAGTCATTCCTTTTGGGTTTATGGCCGCGGTTAACGCAAGATGACTATCTATCTGCTCTCGTGCTTACTTTGCATTTATGTGTAACTTGATTAATGTAATTATGTTCTGGATAAAGAGACGTTGTTGTAGTAGATCTGCTTGTTCAGGTTATAGTGTGTGTGTGTGTGGCTTAGTCTTTAAGCTCCTTGTTTGCCTTCGCTGGAATCTGTTTTCTACATCCTAAATATCTCAACTACCACTTCACTAGATGGTTTATCTTAACCTGTAATAACTTTGGTGATCCCATGACTTCATTTTGGTTTATTCCTGGAAAAATAATCACGTTTCCATGAGCCTCAGCTGTACTTTGTTAGTTTTAACAGATGTTAGCCATTTTCCAATTCCATACTCCCTAATTTTTTAAGAGTATATGCTCATTGCAGTTGGTATAAAAGGAATCAACCTGTTGATAAACAGGAAAGTATGTATGATCAGGTGATCCTTTTGTGCAATGCATTGTGGGGGAATGGTATACGTCAATGGCACACTCCCAAAATACAGCTGCTTTCCAAATTGCATACTTTTTAGTTTTCCCTTTAGCGTAGAGGCTGTAGACACGCCCCCAATCCCGTCGACACGCCCCCAATCCCATCTACACGCCCCCAATCCCAGATCTTCCACCTTTTTAAAAAAATTTTTTTTTTAATAACACATTTTAATGTCTTGTTCTACGTCTTTCTAAAATGCGTCAGTAAATATCCCACCCCTGACTTTTGAAGCTTCTTCCGTATTGCTTTAGACTACAAAGACGTCGTCACGTGAACGTCCTTCAGCTTTGTGGTGGTGAGGTCATGTCGTCATGGACACCACGGTCCTGGAGATGACTCGACGGTAAAGGGTTTAATTCTTTGTTTTCTTTGTCTCCTGCAGCTCGCCGGCACCGGGGTGCTGGCCGTGGGCCTCTGGCTGCGTTTTGACACCCGGACAGCGGGACTGTTTAACGGAGAGGACTCGCCCACCGTCTTCTTCACCGGTAAGTCCTCCCGCCGGCGTATCCACGGCGACGTCCATCGACTCTCCTCCTCCGGTCGCCGTGGAGTCGTTCGCTCCGGTGTGTTGGAGGAACATCAGAGTTTCCTGAACCACCTCTTGACTCACCTCTTTCTGGTCCTTTCGGGTCGGCGCGAGGCCCCCAACAAAAGTGCCAGGTGCAGTGCCAGCTGGGTGCAGTGCCAGCTGTCGCCACCAGGGCCCTGGTGGCGACAGCTGGCACTGCATCTGCCCGAGTTGGAGAGCCCGGCACGGGGCAGCTGAGGCCACGCCACACACACACACACACACAGAGCGTTCATTCTTCGCCGGCCGACAGGGACGTCTTTGTGTTCCCCCACGTTCTGTGTTCTCCGAGGAACTCGCAGAACGAGAGACTCCCTCCGGTCTTTGTGTTCCATACGTGAAGTGGGCAGAGAGGCGACAGACGATTAACATCTTAATAGCGGCTTGGGTGGAGGAATATTGTGTAGGTGTACTCGTGGCATCAGTGAAGTGGTTGTTATCCTACATTGTGTTTTTTTTAATGATTCATCATTAAAAAAACACATGAAAAGGACGGGAAAGATTTTTCAAATTTAATTTTTACAGTTAAATTCTGATTTGCTGAATATGATTCAGAACCACATCCAGAGGGAAGTCCAATGAAAAAGCATCAAATCTTTCCATGAAATGTTTTTTTTGCATAAAAAAAAAATAATAGTTTAAACGTACAATAAAACTAAAATAGTTGTCAGTTGATGAAGTGTTTGTATGAACTGGAAGTTATCCTTGATACGTCTGTTGAAGAGTGAACGTAGTAAAAGTGTGTGTGTGTGTGTGTGTGTGTGCGTCTAGGCGTGTACATCCTGCTGGCGGCGGGCGCTCTCATGATGGTCGTGGGCTTCCTGGGATGCTGCGGCGCCATCAAAGAGTCGCCGTGCATGCTGGGATTGGTGAGTCCTAAACTTCATAAGATGTGATATTGGCGACTTGTAACGCCTCCAAATTGATTACGCGCTGCATGAAATTGTTTATTTTTGCAACATGAAAACATAAGAAAGAGTTCACGTACAGTTTAATATGTTAATATGTTGTGTTTTCATATCGCTCTGGTTTAGTTCTTCTTCTTCCTGCTCCTCATCTTCGCTGTGGAAGTGGCTGCTGGGATCTGGGGTCTCTCCAACAAGGACAGGGTACACAACACACACACACACACACACACACACACACACACACAGAGAGTCTGCAGTGTGTGTTTCTTTGTCTTCAGGTGGTGGAAGACGTCACAGAGTTCTACAAGCAGACGTACAACAACTACAAAGACACCAAACAGGAAGCGTTGAAGGAGACGCTGCGCCTCATCCACTTTGGAGTGAGCACACACACACACACACGCACACACACACACGTAGAAATGCCTGGTTTGTTCATCAATTAATTAGCTCTCTTTTGCTCCTCCTACTTTCTCTGTTCTCAAATCCTGAATCATAACACACAAGGTGTCAACTAATAAATAAATAAATAAATGTCCAGATATCATTGTTGACGTAAACAGACTCGGTCGGGGGAAGTTGGTGATGGTGGCTCGGCTCCATCAAGAGTCCAGTACACTGTAACCGGGTAACACCACTCGGTGGACCTGCTTTTTCCTGCATTGCAATAACTTAATAACCATCATCATCATCATCATCATCATCATCACGGCACCGTTTCCTGCATTACTTTGATTTTTAGACCACATTCCTGCTAAACTAGCGCCTGGTTCCTCGCCTTCAGCGCTAGTTGGTCAACGCTGGTCAACGCTGGTCAACGCTGGTCAACGCTGGTCAACGCTGGTCAACGTTGGTCAACGCTGGTCAACGTTGGTCAACGCTGGTCAACGCTGGTCAATGTTGGTCAACGTTGGTCAACGTTGGTCAACGTTGGTCAACGCTGGTCAACGCTGGTCAACGCTGGTCAATGTTGGTCAATGTTGGTCAACGTTGGTCAACGCTGGTCAACGCTGGTCAACGCTGGTCAACGCTGGTCAACGCTGGTCAACGCTGGTCAACGCTGGTCAACGCTGGTCAATGTTGGTCAACGTTGGTCAACGCTGGTCAACGTTGGTCAACGCTGGTCAACGCTGGTCAACGCTGGTCAACGTTGGTCAACGCTGGTCAACGTTGGTCAACGCTGGTCAACGCTGGTCAACGCTGGTCAACGCTGGTCAACGTTGGTCAACGCTGGTCAACGCTGGTCAACGACGACCTCGTTGCTCTGAACCGGTCGGTTTGTCTTCCTCAGCTCGACTGCTGCGGCCCCACGGGGACGGTGATCGACGCCGCCAAAGATATCTGCCCCAAAAAGGAGGGGCTGGAGATCCTCATCACCACGGTAACACGGCAACATACCCAGGGGGCACGATGGAATGGGGGGGGGGGGGGGGGTCATTGTTGTGTGAACACTAAATTGTTGGCCGGTTTAATCAAAATACATCTTGTTTAAATTAAAAGGTTAATTATAAAGCACTTAAACGTATATTAATTATCCGGGAGGTTTTTTCTATAATCTGTGTTCATACTTCACCTCAGAGCTGTCCAGCTGCCATCGACCAGATGTTCAACAACAAGCTGCACATCATCGGGGGGGTCGGGATCGGCATCGGGGTCATCATGGTGAGGGACCTGCTGAAGGGGAAGTCATCTAGACTTCTACTTTATATCTAGACATCTACTTTATATATATCTATACATCTACTTTATATATAGACATCTACTTTATATCTAGACATCTACTTTGTATCTACTTTATATCTAGACATCTACTTTACATCTACTTTATATCTAGACATCTACTTTATATCTATACATCTACTTTATATCTAGACATCTACTTTATATCTATACATCTACTTTATATCTAGACATCTACTTTATATCTACTTTATATCTAGACATCTACTTTATATCTAGACATCTACTTAATATCTAGACATCTACTTTATATCTACTTTATATCTAGACATCTACTTTATATCTACTTTATATCTATACATCTACTTTACATCTACTTTATATCTACTTTATATCTAGACATCTACTTTATATCTAGACATCTACTTTATATCTACTTTATATCTAGACATCTACTTTATATCTACTTTATATCTAGACATCTACTTTATATCTAGACATCTACTTTATATCTACTTTATATCTAGACATCTACTTTACATCTACTTTATATCTACTTTATATCTACTTTATATCTAGACATCTACTTTATATCTAGACATCTACTTTATATCTACTTTATATCTAGACATCTACTTTACATCTACTTTATATCTAGACATCTACTTTATATCTACTTTATATCTAGACATCTACTTTATATCTAGACATCTACTTTATATCTAGACATCTACTTTATATCTAGACATCTACTTTATATCTACTTTACATCTACTTTATATCTATACATCTACTTTACATCTACTTTATATCTAGACATCTACTTTATATCTACTTTATATCTAGACATCTACTTTATATCTACTTTACATCTACTTTATATCTATACATCTACTTTACATCTACTTTATATCTAGACATCTACTTTATATCTACTTTATATCTAGACATCTACTTTATATCTACTTTATATCTAGACATCTACTTTATATCTACTTTACATCTACTTTATATCTAGACATCTACTTTATATCTACTTTATATCTAGACATCTACTTTATATCTAGACATCTACTTTATATCTACTTTACATCTAGACATCTACTTTATATCTACTTTACATCTAGACATCTACTTTATATCTACTTTACATCTAGACATCTACTTTATATCTACTTTACATCTAGACATCTACTTTATATCTACTTTATATCTAGACATCTACTTTATATCTACTGTAGAGCATCTCCCCGTCTATTTAAAGGGTTAT
>NC_046988.1:16025864-16040864 GCF_009769545.1 Cyclopterus lumpus
TATATATATATATATATATATATATATATATATATATATATATATATAGACTAGAAAAGTGTGTGTGCGTGTCAGTTATTGCTGACTGGAGCTCTAAAATGAGGTATGAAAATAAGCCGTGAGCTAAGTGGTTATTCACTTCAGCTGAACTAAGATATGATGCAGAATATCATGCCAGACTTTTTTTTTAGTGGCCATAAAATGTTTATAATCAGTTTATCACCATTCAAGACTTGAAAGGAACCCACACGTCTTACTGGTTACAGTGGACATCAACAAGGACAGAAGACGTGTACTCACGAGAACCACCAGAGACGTGAATCCCCCCAGCGCCAGGTTGATGATCCGGTCCTGGGAGAAAAGACGGCGTTGTTACTTTAGAATTGTTTATATTCTTTGTTTTCCTGTTTTAAATGGCGTCATTATATTCTGGGTCTCCTACCCGTGCCGAGGTCTCCCCGAACAGCGGTCTGTTGTCCATGCCGCTGGTGCCGTACGTCCTGGCGGTGAAGTCGTCCATGGCCCCCCAAAGAATAACCGCTCAGCAGCCGAACCGCTTGGCCCGTCAGCGGCAGCGCCGCCTGCTGGAGACGCCGGGCCGGTGCAGCATGTTAGCGGAGCCGCCCGCCTCCGCACGGCGTCGAGGGAGCCGTCAGCAGGCCGAGGGCGACATGGCGGAGGGCGACCGGCGGCCAGGTGGGCGAGTTACTTTACCTGTGGAACAAAAAAAATACAAGAAATAAGTAGCAGAAGTTTAGGAGCTCATCAAATGTTGTATTTTATTTCTAATCTACACACAAACAACAAGGGAAAAACAGTAAATAAATTAAAACAAAAATATATTTATCTGCAACACGTGACAAAAACATTTTATATTTATATTAAATAAATTATATAAATAATATATATATATATATAAAATATATATTATATATATTATAATATATAATTATATAAAATATATATGTTTATATTTAGATTATATTTTATATTTAAATATATTTTTTATATTTACTTTGACAACAAAGTATAGATAGTATATATTAACAATGATTGAATTTTTTTTTTTTTACTACTTTAGGACATTATATAGACAATTTGTTGATCGTAATAATTGGTACTTGCTGCCATAAATGTTATTATTTTGCATGAACCTCAGTAGTCGATAAAGTTTTTTTGTTTGAATTTACAGCATTAAAAACTTCAGAAAACACTCAAAGCTTTGTTGTTCTTTCTTCCATTTCTGATTAATAAACAACAGGAAACAGATTATGATTGCAGCTCTTTGGGCTTCACTTCCTCTATTTTCAGACCACAAGTCAGGACAAAAACAATGATGATGATGATGATGATGACAGCGGTTTGAAAAGAGGAAGCTGATATGAAACCAAAGTCCAGCTGCCTTCTGATTTCTCTACAATGTAAAAGTATATTTTTCGGTTAATAATAAAGTTGGATCTTGTAATATTTTTAACCTAAAAAAAACTGATCTTTGATTGAGCGACTGCATCGATAATTTATTCGATCCTTTAACGATTAAATTGATTAATTAAGAAGAGCAAATCAAATCGATGAATGAAATAATTGTTCGCCGACATTAATAGAAATACAAATGCTGCGTAAATCTACTCGCATCACAACATGTTTACAGAACAGACGACACTGTGATGACGTCAACGATGGACTTTGAACTTCTATTAAAATCCTGTTTGGTTTCCTTGGTTACGTAGAGACCTCATATGATACAATAGATGACATATTTAAAAAAAGAGGAGACAGGAAGCGTCTTTTACTGCCAATAATATTAACTGTGAATAGAAATGTATACTTTTCTTTTACCAGAACAACGTGCAGAGGATGCCTTCAGATTTCACATAATAACAATAAACCTGGGTTTATGTATTTAAGAAAACCTCTGAAGTATTTTCAGTGAGTCCTGATTTAATGCAATAAAATGTGTGAAACGCATTCTCTCCTCATCGTCATATCCCCGGAGAGATTTAAGGTTTCTTTGTCCGCTCACAACTCCCGGAAATAAAAACATATTCCAGAAGTGACCCAACTGGACCTCGGGGGAACGTTTCGGCTCGTTGTTACGAACTGACGCACAAAGACGGCGGCTTCCTTTGTGGGTCAGGAGGCAGGAGAGGAAACCAAACCCCTGCACAGCTTTCCTCAGCAGAAAAAAACAACACACGCGGTGGAAAACAAGAGCTCGATTATGAAGGAACACAAAACTGTCCTAAAGCGACATTCCTGCAGAGCCTTGTGATTCACTAGGCTCCTTAAAACAAGACTTAAGTGAGCTTTGGTTCTCATGACACCTCCGTAAGCCCAGCTAAACTAATCCAGGAAACAAAAGCTATTCACTCGGTCATTTTCCTGCAGGTTAGTGCAGAAAGTAAATACATATATAAATATATGCTTTAGAGAAGTTGTTGTTGTTAGAAAACAATCATTTAAAATATGCTGCTCAACACATCAAATATTTTTAAAAGCTCATGACTTCATTTCAATACTTCATTATCGATTAATGTGGGGATTATTTCCTCAATTCTTCAGATAATCTATAAATACAATAGTACTGGAAATGTCTTGTTTTGTCTCACCAACAAACAACAACACAGAGATATTCCCTTTTCCTGTTGTAGATGATTTAAAGAAAAACAATGGATGTGTAAAAAAACACAGTCCAAAACTCAATTTACTATCATGTTGAACTCAGTAAGGATTACAAAAATTAATTAATAAAAAATTACACAAATAGTTGTTTTTGCTGTTGATGGACTAATCTGTCAATCAACTACTGCTTTACCAATTATGTCAAATAAATAAAAACACTTTTATGCAATTAAATTGTTCTTTTTTTTTAAGGGGGTTTAACAGATTTGAAGCCGGTGTAAGAACGTGTAAACAACCCGGTTTTACGTCAATTTAAATGAATGTAAATACATTAAATATAGAATATAAAGTCTCTTGAGGGTTACATTAACGTTACGCTCCCGTGCGGCTGCAGCAGAAAACGACAGCAGCGTGTGTTCGGTTGGAAAAGTTCAAAGACACCTGAGACAACGTTTCTGTGACAGCTGACAGGTAAACACCTCACCTAGCTAACGCACACCTTTACGGTTCAACCCAAACAGCTCGCGAGCCCCGTACGTTACCACCGGAAGACGGTAACCCGCGTCCTCGCCGTACGTCACCGTCCAGTGGAACACACGCCGATGAAAACACACAGTGAAGTTATTGACGCGACAAACCAGGTGCGAGAAGACCGTAAACGACCTGCTAGCGTTGACGTTACAGCTTCACTTTACGTTACTGTGAGCTGACGTAAACTTGAGCTTTTTACACGTAAACCGTGACGAGGTCGCAAAACGAAGCTAACCGTCCCGTGATCGATGCGGGACGGTTAGCTTCGGCTCTTTTTACTATAATATAGTAAAAAAAGACCCGCAGAAGAAGACGAGGAGCTTAATGTTTTATACTATTTTAACTTTACTCGCCTTAAAAGCTGCGCGTGGACTCGGCGGTTACACGTTTAACTTCAGATAATAGTGTCGAGTGGGAATTAAAGGGGACGAGCCCGGTGGCTTCAGGTCAAGCTCTTAAAGGGGAGTTCATTACTGTTGGGCCGACGCACTTTCCAGACTTCATTCAAAGAGTAGTTAATTTAGCAGTGGATGCTAATATGCTCATTTATTATAACTCACATTAAAAATATATATATATTTAATAATATTATTAATTTAAAATATTATTATATATATGTATGTATTATTTTTTTTACTCAGTACCTGTGTAAATAGAGGAGTTGGCTGCATTAAATCCTTAAATTCTGAACGAGGTTTGGGGTGAGGACCTCTGTTTGTATTTTTAAAAAAATTAAAAATGGAGACCTGCCACACATTAAAACTGAAAAAGTACAAGTTTGCGTTAGCTTTAGTGTCTTTTCTGAGACATTACATCAACCATAATGTTGTAAAGGAATTGGGTGCTGATACTTTTCTCAAAGAACAAAGAGGAAACCTTAAAGCCATTATAATGTAAAGTAGTATAATGTAATTTAGTATGAGCCGACTCACCTGCCCTGGTGTGTAGTCCCATCAGCTTGTCAACTTTTTAAAATTACAAGTTAATAAAGCATAAATCTCTCGTTCCTCAAGCAGCTAAGAAAAGCAGGTTGTTCTTGATCTGGAGAAGAAAAAAGAAAAGAGAAGTGTGTTTTCATGGATAATCTCCCCCCTCATGGCACCATCACATGAGGAGAGTGTGACGGGCGGGTGCTTAATCCCAGGAAACAAACACTTTTTAAAACCGGTTTTGATGAGTTACTGAGTGAGTAGAATCTCTCCTCGTTAGAGCTGAACATAGACAAATAGAAATGTGCTTTTAATGGAATTAAAATATAAGTATTACTCAACTCACAGAATTGATCTCATTCAAACTTTTGCTAGAAGAAACTTGACGTAGTTTTATTAACTAGTTCATGACATCTTCAGCTACAAAATCTATAGTGAAAATTAAAATAAAAAAATTAAAGAGGCCCTCTTTGCTATTTTTGGTGCGACAAACTTCGGTCAGATCTCCTAATAGAGAACAATAGTCTAAGAGCTTTTTATTTGATGTTAGTACTTGTGGAACTTCTGCAATAAATGCTGGTTAAATATAACCGTGACTTTAATGAGAGATCCTCAGAGGATGCAGATTGAAATGTCCAGAGGAGACATCAAGTGTTATGTTATAACACAACAGTAATAACAGGAGAGCATCACTGTGTTGACTTACCTCTCATCGCTGTGTTGCTGAATGGGCTGAGATGGTACCTGCTGATCAATAAGCCGAACGCTTGAATAACGGTTCCCTCGTGAGAGTTCAAAGGTCAAGAAAACTTCTCCTGGACGGCTGTTTTCTCTTCAGTATCCTTTCAGTCCTCTTTAACCGGTTGAGTGAACGTCCCGCCTCCATTAGGCGCTGCTTCATTTTGTATTCTTGTTTTATACTTGGCACCATAACCACCAAGACTGCCGTGACTTACATATATCAGTCCTAACACCGGGGTGGGCTTCTTCCTCCTCATCTGAGTCTGTTTGCTGGGTGAGGTTCAGGGGAACTATTCCTTTGGCGAAAAGCACGCAGGGCAATAATCATGTTCACTCTGTGGAAAACACTCCAAGATTAACACAACCACACACCAGGTGTCTACAAAGCAGTTTTAAAAAAAAAGTCCTTTATTGAAAACCAAACAGAGAGGTCACCTTCTTCTTTCAAAGGGGGTGCACCTGTGCCTCCAGTGTGTGTTGACAGGTCGTTTCATATCTATTCGTCATAGTGAGAAGTGGGTGGAGTCCAGAACACCTTAATAAGCATAGACTTTGACTTTGTTGACGTCGCGGTCCTCACACTCCCTCTTCCTGCTGTAGTAATAAAACGTGTCGTCTCGACGCTGGAGCTTCTTCACGAAGCCGCTCTCGGGCCATTTGTCCACCTGAGACACAGAAGCACAGACACACAGGTGATGTTTACGGCTTATTTGACCTCTGACGTGTGTGTAACACCTGTTATTTTACTGGAACTCCTCTAAGCTGGAGCACTTCTTTTGAGCTCTTTCTTGTGTTTTCTTTTATCTTCAAAACCCACCTGTTCAGAACTGCTTTTAATGTGTGATTGTTTGTTTTTGTTTTTGTTTTCTTATCAGGGTCCGAGCGACTCAAAGTCCCTATTTATTTGTTTTACCTGTATTTTAGCTATTCTTATTTATTTATTTTTAGCTTTTAGGATGTTTTAATTATGTGAAGTGTCTGAGTATTATGAAAAGCGCTATATAAATTAAATGCATTATTATTATTATTTTTATCTTTTATCCATCGATAACATGTCAACACACGGTCAAACACGTTGTCTTAAATTATACTGCAATCAATCAGAAGAAAAGACACTCTGCAGACGATCCAGGAGCATATTTGCTGACTGGTCCAGTCCAGTAAATTTTGTTAACAATAAGCGTGAACACATCATACAATATTTACCGAGGCCCCTTGTTTAACTTGAACGTACTCCATTTCGTCTCGGTAGCCGGCCTGCTGGAATCTGAACAGATTTTCCACCTCTGCCGTCCATCCTCTGGCTCTGCTCATGGACTTGGGCTTGCAGTTGTTATCGGTGGCACAGGACATCGTGGTGATGCTGAAATGCAAAGCGATCTTAAATTCCTGGCTCGTCTCTAATGACGCCTCATAGTGAAGGTCATAAGGTCATTAAGGTCTTGGTTAACCTCATGCTGGAGCAGAAAGTAAATATATTAAAGAGGCTGAACTTGCTTTATAACACCAAAACAAACGTGTTTCTTCTCTGTGCTCTCTTCATACAAATTAAATATATATATATATATATTTTTTTAAGAATATCTTTTTTTCTTTTTTAAATTTTATTAAAAATATATAAATATATTACAATGTATGCCACACTAAATAACGGACACTACACAATGCAGGAGGGCTAAAATAAAGTTATACGGTGATAGTACATCTGAATATAAGCAGTGATACTAAATACAACTCTCTTTAATGGAGTTTGGTGCGTTTTGGGGCTAAAAACAAAGACGAAAAGTAACTTTATTTAATTTTTCATGTCCACTGAGATCCCACAGTCTCACATAGAATGACTCACATTTGCCCCTTTTTGTTTAATTTAAAAGACCGGTGACGGTTTACTTACTTTAGTGGTTTTTATTGGTTTCTTTCTCGACGCCAGTTAGGTTAGCTAGAGCTTCTCTTTTGGTTGCCTAGTTACCGTGAACTTTCTTCTTCTGTGTTGGAGGACAGAAAGCCAAACCGATGATTCCGGGGCAGTGTTGTACACGTGAATCGGATATTTCAGAAATACATTAAAACAAATAAAAAAGGGGGAAGCGTGTGTCAAGTGAACGAGGGATTCAATATTCTAAAAGCAACGAGGTTTAGTCATATAAAAGCACCGGTCAGTAAACGGACACCAGGTGGCGGTAGCACCCGTGAAAAGCATCTGAACCGCCTTAAAGAAGAAGAAGAACAAACGACAACAACACGAACAGGCGACATCAACGAGCTAAACATGCTTTAAAACGACGTTAAAACGATAACTCAGACCGGTTGGAAGATGAGTTCCTTTGCGGGTCGAATGAAGGAGTACCCCACGGTGTCTCTGGACCGGTTCGACCGGGAGAACCTACACTCCAGGGCTTATTTCCTCTCCCACTGCCATAAAGGTGAGCCCCGGGGTGTTACGGTGTAACGGGCGACCGTGTTAACTGATTCAAACCCTCTCGTATACATCGTGTGTGAATATATATATATATATATATATATATATATATATATATATATATATATATATATATATATATATATATATATCGTATAAACATTAAACAATGTATGTTAGCTTTACAACCTACATTCCCACTGCCACAAAGGTTAGCCCCGGGGTGTGACGGTGTAACGGGCGACCGTGTTAACTGATTCAAACCCTCTCATATACATCGTGTATATATTATATATCTATATATCGTATAAACATTAAACAATGTATGTTAGCTTTGAACTCGTCATATTAAAGCGTCTTTGTGTGTTTTGAAAAGCGCTATATAAATTCGATGTATTATTATTAAATAAAATATAGCTGACGTCCTTCCGTTTTTATCGTGTTAACAGATCACATGAAAGGACTGAAAGGACTGTTACTGAAGAGGAAACTGCAGTCCAGGTGAAGTTCACGTGACCTTTGACCTCTTCTGAGGGAATTGTTATTTAAGCTTCTTGGCTCAGTCTTTAAGTACTTTGTATTTCCATTTTCTGCGACTTTATACTCGGATATTGTGATTTTTTTTTAGTAGCTGATAATAAATAGGATTAACAAATAATTGATGATGTAATATTATATATATATATATATATATATATATATATATATATATTAAGTTAAAACTTTATTGAATTTACCCTTCAACATTAAAAGTATGAACACGTTAATGCATCAATAATTATAATCCAGTAATATAATATATATTCTAAAATGGGACATTTTGTATAATGAATATCAAGTGTAATGTTGAATGCAGGGCTTTTACTTTAAAACAGAGTATTGTTACACTGTAGTATTGGATGTAAAAGTAGTTTATAACTTGTTAAAGTTGGTGTATCCTGAATTGACCCAAACAAACATGACAATAAGTAACTGTGAGCTTTGGGTGAAAGCAATAATGTCATGCTAATAACTAATTAGCTGTATAATGTATATTCTCTGTGTGTTGGCAGCCGGACCGTCAGGCTTTACTGCTCCTTTGTGACCAAAGAGCTTCTGCTCAGCAATCCCAAGTACTCCTTCTGGGAGCCGTACATTGTGAGTCCCTTCTACTACGTTCTTTATCACCGCGTATGTCTAAGAGTATTATCTACCACTGAGTAACTGAATACCACAATCATAGTCAATTAACACCAGACGAGGTATTTCTGTGAAACTTACTCGAAACATATCAGTGCATTGTGGTATTTTGAGGCAGCAAGGTTTTTTTTGGGGCGGTGTAATAAAAAGTTTCGTCTCTTCTTGATTTGAATACTTTCTGCCAATGATCTGTTTCAGGTTCCTTTGGAGCTGGAGAGCCCAACTCAGATTTCTCTGGTTGACGAAACATCTGGAGAGGTAAAAAACAGAGCGTGGTCTCCTTTTTTAGTAGTTTGTCCCACACACACACACACACACACACACACACACACACACACACACACACACACACCATTTAACCATCTCGTCTTGTGTGTCCTTGACAGAAAGAAGAGCTGTTGGTCACGTTGCTTCCTGCAGGCCACTGTCCCGGCTCCGTTATGCAAGTCAAAACACGCTTAAAGGCTTCTTAATGTTCCATGTGTGTGTTTATAAATGTTGCCTCAACATGCAGGAAAGATAAGTTAATTAAAATTTAAAATACACATTTAAAACTCTTCTCAAGGAACACACAAAATACAGAAAAAGAGCATTATAATCTGTCGTCTGGAGGAAAGAAAAGCTTATTTATCATCTTATATCAACGTCTTAACACGAAAGTCTGGAACGGGGCGTTTTCTGCGCGCAGGTTCCTGTTTGAGGGTTGCCGCGGCAACGTGCTGTACACGGGAGACTTCAGGTTCGCGGCCGGCGACATCTCGAGGATCGAACACCTGCACTCCGGCAGCCGGTCGGCCCCCCACTTATTATATTATTATTATTATATATATAGTTATTATTGTTCCGTGGACTAAAGCCTTCTTGCTTCCAGAGTGAAGGACATTCAGAGTGTTTATCTGGACTCCACGTTCTACGACCCGCGGTTCTACCAGATCCCCACTCGGGTACGTTTGGGAGACGCTTTGGGGTCCAAACGGGACTGGAGACTTTAAAATGTAGCTGCTGTCGGCATTCAGCAGATTCATTCAGCTCCAGTTCAACAGTTTAATGGACTTTGTGTTCACAAAGAACGATTTAAATTGGACAAATTCTAAGATGTGATTGATTTAAAAAATCTGTTTTTGTCTTGATTGACATCTGAGCTCAATGAACGGTTCTCCTAATTTTAAGAAAACATAAAACATTGAAATTCTCAGACTTAAAGGGGGTGAATAACATAACTGATTGATTTGAAAAAAATAATACGATTTAAATATCTGATGGTCGCACAAAACGAGACTTTATAAAATGTCGAACACGTCGAAATACATTTTATAAACCAAACAATTAATTGATTGTGTGTGTGTGCGTGTGCGTGTGTGTGTGTGTGTGTGTGGGTGTGTGTGTGCAGGAGGTCTGTCTGAACGGTATCTCCGAGCTCGTTGGGAACTGGATCGGTCAGAGTTCACATCACGTCGTGTGGCTCAACTGTAAAGCTGCGTATGGATACGAGTACCTGTTCACCAACCTCGGAGAGCAGTTCAACACACAGGTAACGCACACACACACACGCACACACACACACACCTCTGTGTGTTAAATGTTGTTCCGACTGCGTTCTCAGATCCACGTCAGAAGTCTGGCGATGTTCCAGAAGATGCCGGAGATCCTGAGCTACGTGACGACCGACCGCAGGACGCAGATCCACGCCTGCCGATACCCGACGGTGCCGGTCTACCCTCTCTCACACACACACACACACACACACACACAGGGTGTCACAGTGTTGTTTTATGTGTGTGTGTGTGTGTGTGTGTAGAACGAGGAGTTTCTCCACGGCAGCCGGCTGCCGTGCGGCTCCACTGCCGCCGACGGGACGCCGCTCCGCATCATCAGCATCAAACCGTCCACCATGTGGTTCGGAGAGAGAATCAAGAAAACCGACGTCATAATAAAGTGAGCGCAGGTTTGTGGGGACGCTAAACCCTCCCATGGGCTCCGAGGACACAAGTTCACCTTTTGTTATTGATTCTAAATCACATTGTTTTGGTTTCCAGAACCGGAGCCAGTTCCTTCAGAGCCTGCTTCAGCTTCCACTCCTCCTACTCGGAGGTACCTCCAGTTGTTTATTTACATTATTAAACCATTACATATTATTTACATTATTAAACCATTACATATTATTTACATTATTAAACCATTACATATTATTTACATTATTAAACCATTACATATTATTTACATTATTGAACCAGTTACTTGACTGGTCACATGTCTAAGTTCAGATTTATTAGAAGCTTAAACAAGACAGTTAGATACTTTAAAGGGAAACACTGTATCTTTAATCCATGTCTTTGTTCTCACACACACACACACACACACACACACACACACACTGAATGCTCAGATCAAACACTTCCTGTCCGACCTCCAGCCGGTCAACATCTTCCCCAGCGTCGTCCCCATCGGGCAGACGCTGGCCGAGGTGACGCAGATGTGAGTGTGAAGCGTTCGTTACTTTATTAAAAATTATTTAAATTATTCTTTGATTTATTTTTCTTTGATTTTGACAAAAACGAGGAAAATAAAAATAAGTCATAAAAGTGTAACGGAGCATTTTGTAATTTACTAAAGAGAACGTTACGAATGTGAGAGCTGTGACCAGTTCTACGTGTTGATTATGTTCATCATCATCATCATCATCATCATAATAATAATAATAAAGTCGTCGCTGTGCGTCTCAACAGGCTGAAGCTGATGTGCAGGAAGCGGTCGGATCAAACAACCGTATACAAACCTCTGGGGGTCCTGAAGCGCCCCGTGGGGGAGGGACCCACATACGGTGAGACCAACACACACACACACACACACACACACACAGAACCACACACATACACACACATACACACACAAAACCACACACACACACACACAGAACCACACACATACACACACAAAACCACACACACACACACACACACACACACACAGAACCACACACATACACACACAAAACCACACACACACACACACAGAACCACACACACACACACACACACACACACACAGAACCACACACATACACACACAAAACCACACACACACACACACACACACAGAACCACACACACACACACACAGAACCACACACAGAACCACACACACACACACAGAACCACACACATACACACACAAAACCACACACACACACACACACACAGAACCACACACATACACACACAAAACCACACACACACACACACACACAGAACCACACACACACACACACACACACACACAGAACCACACACATACACACACAAAACCACACACACACACACACACACACAGAACCACACACACACACACACAGAACCACACACAGAACCACACACACACACACAGAACCACACACATACACACACAAAACCACACACACACACACACAGAACCACACACAGAACCACACACACACACACACACACACAGAACCACATACAGAACCACACACACACACACACACAGAACCACATACAGAACCACACACACACACACACACACAGAACCACACACATACATACATGCACACACACACACAGAACCACACACACACATACACACACAGAACCACACACAGAACCACACACACACACACACACACACACACACACACACAGAACCACACACACACACACACACAGAACCACACGCATACATGCACACTCACGCATGCACAAACACACACACACACGCACACACACACACAGAACCACACACATGCACACACACGCATACACACACACAGAACCACACACACATGCACACACACGCATGCACACACACATACAAACACACAGAACCACACGCACACATGCACACACACAGAACCACACACATACATACATGCACACACACACACATACATGCACACTCACGCATGCACACACACACACACACACACACAGAACCACACACACACATACACACACACAGAACCACACACATAAAGAGAGTTCAGATAAAGAGTTCTGACAGAACAGTATCTGTAATGTACACTGATATTGATTTTAGTATAATTGTTTACTAATACTTCAATGTTACAATCCTATTTCTATTATTTATTTTATTTAGTTTACTGGATCTGCACATATTCCAGATTTAAACTCTGTGGCTGTGATAACAACAAAACTCCATTTAATGAATACTTTCAGATTAGCTCAATTGTAATTGTTATAGTCTTAAATACATATATATATATATATATATATATATATATATATATATATATATATATATATATATATATATTCTGGATACAACTGAATAGATCAGGAATATATTTAATCATTTAGAATTCCTTCACTTTCGGGTCACCAACCGCTTCATAAACTAACACATTTTATTTTGAAAGGGTTAACTTCCTGTCTCTCTGCTCAGACCCCGACAGCGACGACGGGCTGTTTGACGTCCTGGACTCGGTACCAGTGAGGAAGAAGACGGCGCTGGACCAGGACGGCACGAATGGTGCCCCATCATTTCAACTTCTAGTTATTGATCTGAGTTATTGATCTGAGTTATTGATCTGAGTTATTGATCTGAGTTATTGATCGGCGTTCACACCGTGTTTTCTAGTGAGCGCTCCGAGTCCTCGGGAAACGGCGTCTGCGGTGGAGTCGTCGTTTCCTCCGACGGTCGCGGACCCTCAGCCTGTGATTCGCAACTTTGTGGATTGCACCGAGTCGAATGATGAAGAGGAGGAGGAGGAGGAGGAAGATGAGGAGGAGGATGAGGAGGAGGAGGAGGAAGGAAAGGAGGACGCAAAGCCGCTGGAGGAGGAGGCCAACGAGGCGATAAAGGAGGTCGAAGGAAGTGGCTCCTCTGATCTTCCTAAGTGGGAGGATTTCTTCGCCACGGAGACGCTGACTGACAGCCAGAACAGCCTCAACAGCCAATCGCAGTCCTGCTGCTCCGCCCCGAGCCCCGCCTCCTCCAAAATGGCTGGCTCGCAGAGCCCCGACCTGTTCGGCGACGACGACGACGAGGACTTCAGTCTGACCCTGTCCGCCTCGCTGTCAACCCACTCCTCGCAGAACCTGGATTCGTGTTTACCCGACACTCTGATCCTCCAACCAGAGCAAAGGGGGCGGGACCGAGGCGACTCGAGGACCAACAGCGCGCCTCGGGTGAGCGAGGGCAGCGGCCAATCGGAGCTCTCGGGGTCTCAGTCGTCGTCGGACTTTGACGTCCCCTGCACGCCAGAGTCGAAGGCGCCGCCGCCGGCCGAACTGTCGCAGCTGTACAGGAAGCTGGCGTCGGGAGAGGAAGTGGGCGTCGGCAGAGGAAGTCCGTGAGCGACGTTACTTTATTATTTTTATCGTGCTGCAAGAACGCCGGTTTGTGCGTGATGAACACAAAGTGAGCTTCTATACAACCATTCCTCTCCTTCAGTTAGACCTCTAAGCACACACACACACACACACACACGCACACACATGCACACACACACACACACTATTTATTCCAATGCACTTTAAACCCACATGTGCCCGACATGCATTATGCACCTGTGCAAGGAAAATAAGTTGAAATACAATGTGACGCGAACGTTAGCCGTGTGTTTAATGAAGAGTATTTATGTGATAATTGTAGCTGCATTCTATTAATTATTGAAAGTTCAGATCAATAATTAGTTTGACTTCATTCCAGTTAAAACAAAAATGTGGGAAATATTTTCAAAAAAGTGGTCATGACAAAATATTTTTAAAAATGTTGTTGTTTTTATTAGATTCATTACAAAATTGTGACTAAAATATGTAACAACATTTTTACATTTGAAAAATAAACTTGTGTGATGGCGAAGCGAGATGGCGATACATTATATTATATATAACATGTATTTATAATATATATATATATATACATAAAATGTATATATATTATATGTGTGTATGTATATATATATATTTTCTTTTTAATATATATAAATATATATATATATACATTTTCTTTAATATATATACATACATTTTATATATAATTATATATATATTATATATAAAATGTGTGTGTATGTGTATATATATATTATATATAAAATGTGTGTATATATATATATAATATATATATTATATATAAAATGTGTATATAAATATATATATTTTGTCTTTTTAATATATATATATATATATATATACATTTTTTTAATATATATATATACATACATTTTATATATAATTATATATATATATTTTATATATAAAATGTATGTGTGTGTATATATATGTATATGTATATATTATATATAAAATGTATATATATATTATATATAAAATGTGTATATATATATATTTTCTTTTTAATATATATATATATATATACATTTTCTTTAATATATATACATACATTTTATATATAATTATATATATATTATATATAAAATGTGTGTGTATATATATATATTATATATAAAATGTGTGTATATATATATATATATAATATATATTTATATATTATATATAAAATGTGTATATAAATATATATATTTTTTCTTTTTAATATATATATATATATATATATATAAATTTTTTTAATATATATATA
>NC_046988.1:16045864-16105864 GCF_009769545.1 Cyclopterus lumpus
TTGAACTATCAAAGTGTTCTAGGTAGAACCCCCTGACTGGGTTCTAGATGAAACAATTGAACTATTAGTGTTCTAGGTAGAACCCCCTGGCTGGGTTCTAGATGAAACCCTTGAACTATCAAAGTGTTCTAGGTAGAACCCCCTGGTTGGGTTCTAGATGAAACCCTTGAACTATCAAAGTGTTCTAGGTAGAACCCCCTGGTTGGGTTCTCGATGAAACCCTTGAACTATCAAAGTGTTCTAGGTAGAACCCCCTGGCTGGGTTCTAGATGAAACCCTTGAACTATTAGTGTTCTAGGTAGAACCCCCTGGCTGGGTTCTAGATGAAACCCTTGAACTATCAAAGTGTTCTAGGTAGAACCCCCTGGCTGGGTTCTAGATGAAACCCTTGAACTATCAAAGTGTTCTAGGTAGAACCCCCTGGCTGGGTTCTAGATGAAACCCTTGAACTATTACAGTGTTCTATGTAGAACCCCCTGGCTGGGTTCTAGATGAAACCCTTGAACTATCAAAGTGTTCTAGGTAGAACCCCCTGGCTGGGTTCTAGATGAAACACTTGAACTATTAGTGTTCTAGGTAGAACCCCCTGGCTGGGTTCTAGATGAAACCCTTGAACTATCAAAGTGTTCTAGGTAGAACCCCCTGGCTGGGTTCTAGATGAAACCCTTGAACTATCAAAGTGTTCTAGGTAGAACCCCCTGGCTGGGTTCTAGATGAAACCCTTGAACTATCAAAGTGTTCTAGGTAGAACCCCCTGGTTGGGTTCTAGATGAAACCCTTGAACTATTAAAGTGTTCTAGGTAGAACCCCCTGGCTGGGTTCTAGATGAAGCCCTTGAACTATCAAAGTGTTCTAGGTAGAACCCCCTGGCTGGGTTCTAGATGAAACCCTTGAACTATCAAAGTGTTCTAGGTAGAACCCCCTGGCTGGGTTCTAGATGAAACCCTTGAACTATTACAGTGTTCTAGGTAGAACCCCCTGGCTGGGTTCTAGATGAAACCCTTGAACTATCAAAGTGTTCTAGGTAGAACCCCCTGGCTGGGTTCTAGATGAAACCCTTGAACTATCAAAGTGTTCTAGGTAGAACCCCCTGGCTGGGTTCTAGATGAAACCCTTGAACTATCAAAGTGTTCTAGGTAGAACCCCCTGGTTGGGTTCTAGATGAAACCCTTGAACTATTAAAGTGTTCTAGGTAGAACCCCCTGGCTGGGTTCTAGATGAAGCCCTTGAACTATCAAAGTGTTCTAGGTAGAACCCCCTGGCTGGGTTCTAGATGAAACCCTTGAACTATCAAAGTGTTCTAGGTAGAACCCCCTGGCTGGGTTCTAGATGAAACCCTTGAACTATTAAAGTGTTCTAGGTAGAACCCCCTGGCTGGGTTCTAGATGAAACCCTTGAACTATTAAAGTGTTCTAGGTAGAACCCCCTGGCTATGTTCTAGAAGAAACCCTTGAACTATTAAAGTGTTCTAGGTAGAATCCCCTGCCCGGGTCTAGATGAAACCCTTGAACTATCAAAGTGTTCTAGGTCAAACCCCCTGGCTGGGTTCTAGATGAAACCCTTGAACTATTAAAGTGTTCTAGGTAGAACCCCCTGGCTGGGTTCTAGATGAAACCCTTGAACTATCAAAGTGTTCTAGGTAGAACCCCCTGGCTGGGTTCTAGATGAAACCCTTGAACTATCAAAGTGTTCTAGGTAGAACCCCCTGGTTGGGTTCTCGATGAAACCCTTGAACTATCAAAGTGTTCTAGGTAGAACCCCCTGGCTGGGTTCTAGATGAAACCCTTGAACTATCAAAGTGTTCTAGGTAGAACCCCCTGGCTGGGTTCTAGATGAAACCCTTGAACTATCAAAGTGTTCTAGGTAGAACCCCCTGGCTGGGTTCTAGATGAAACCCTTGAACTATCAAAGTGTTCTAGGTAGAACCCCCTGGCTGGGTTCTAGATAAAACCCTTGAACTATTACAGTGTTCTAGGTAGAACCCCCTGGCTGGGTTCTAGATGAAGCCCTTGAACTATCAAAGTGTTCTAGGTAGAACCCCCTGGCTGGGTTCTAGATGAAACCCTTGAACTATCAAAGTGTTCTAGGTAGAACCCCCTGGCTGGGTTCTAGATGAAACCCTTGAACTATTAAAGTGTTCTAGGTAGAACCCCCTGGCTGGGTTCTAGATGAAACCCTTGAACTATTAAAGTGTTCTAGGTAGAACCCCCTGGCTATGTTCTAGAAGAAACCCTTGAACTATTAAAGTGTTCTAGGTAGAACCCCCTGGCCGGGTCTAGATGAAACCCTTGAACTATCAAAGTGTTCTAGGTCAAACCCCCTGGCTGGGTTCTAGATGAAACCCTTGAACTATTAAAGTGTTCTAGGTAGAACCCCCTGGCTGGGTTCTAGATGAAACCCTTGAAATATCAAAGTGTTCTAGGTAGAACCCCCTGGCTGGGTTCTAAATGAAACCCTTGAACTATCAAAGTGTTCTAGGTAGAACCCCCTGGTTGGGTCCTAGATGAAACCCTTGAACTATCAAAGTGTTCTAGGTAGAACCCCCTGGCCGGGTCTAGATGAAACCCTTGAACTATCAAAGTGTTCTAGATCAAACCCCCTGGCTGGGTTCTAGATGAAACCCTTGAACTATTAAAGTGTTCTAGGTAGAACCCCCTGGCTGGGTTCTAGATGAAACCCTTGAACTATCAAAGTGTTCTAGGTAGAACCCCCTGGCCGGGTTCTAGATGAAACCCTTGAACTATCAAAGTGTTCTAGGTAGAACCCCCTGGCTGGGTTCTAGATGAAACCCAAAGTGTTCTAGGTAGAACCCCCTGGCCGGGTTCTAGATGAAACCCTTGAACTATCAAAGTGTTCTAGGTAGAACCCCCTGGCCGGGTTCTAGATGAAACCCTTGAACTATCAAAGTGTTCTAGGTAGAACCCCCTGGCCGGGTTCTAGATGAAACCCTTGAACTATCAAAGTGTTCTAGGTAGAACCCCCTGGTTGGGTTCTAGATGAAACCCTTGAACTATTAAAGTGTTCTAGGTAGAACCCCCTGGCTGGGTTCTAGATGAAACCCTTGAACTATTAAAGTGTTCTAGGTAGAACCCCCTGGCTGGGTTCTAGATGAAACCCTTGAACTATCAAAGTGTTCTAGGTAGAACCCCCTGGTTGGGTTCTAGATGAAACCCTTGAACTATCAAAGTGTTCTAGGTAGAACCCCCTGGCTGGGTTCTAGATGAAACCCTTGAACTATTAAAGTGTTCTAGGTAGAACCCCCTGGCTGGGTTCTAGATGAAACCCTTGAACTATTAAAGTGTTCTAGGTAGAACCCCCTGGCTGGGTTCTAGATGAAACCCTTGAACTATCAAAGTGTTCTAGGTAGAACCCCCTGGTTGGGTTCTAGATGAAACCCTTGAACTATCAAAGTGTTCTAGGTAGAACCCCCTGGCTGGGTTCTAGATGAAACCCTTGAACTATTAAAGTGTTCTAGGTAGAACCCCCTGGCTGGGTTCTAGATGAAACCCTTGAACTATCAAAGTGTTCTAGGTAGAACCCCCTGGTTGGGTTCTAGATGAAACCCTTGTACTATCAAATTATCAAAAATTAAACTATTTTTTATCTATAATTATTAATACAGAAATAAAAATCTGATTTAAGAGATAAACCGATTAAATTAAAACCGATTAAAATTTTCCATCACAGTTTTATTGCTTTTTTCACATTAATTTTGTATTTTAATTGTCTTTTTTTTAATAATTAACAAACGTATTATTAGAGCTGAAACGTCTGAATGACGACAATAAAAATCCAACGTTTACAAACACGAGTTGAGTTCCTTTATTTAGAAAAAAGAAGCGATCCCATTAATTAACCCGTCGGTCAAAAGGAAGTAAACAAAGTTAACAAACAAGTTGTTGTTGTTATTGTTCAGGTGCGTCCCCCCAGCAGCAGGTCCACGTAGGCCCCCGTCACCAGGCTCTCCGGAGCGACGCCCAGCTGCTCCATCAGCTCCTCGGCCACCTGCCACACGGAGGAACGGTGTACTAATACCTGTGTACTCGTGTACTTTTAGATGTACTCGTGACACGGGGAGTTTAACGTTTACACACCTGCTGTCCGTCTTCAACGGTCTGCTCCGGACGCATCACCACCTGAACAAACAAACAAACAAACAAACAACAAACAAACATTGGACTTCATCTAATTAAAGGCGTAATATAACGTTTATTTCTTTACAAACTAGACACAATAAGATAATCATGAGATTATTTCCTAATAGTTATTGGATCATATTTCTTAATTCTTCATTTTTTTCTCAGAATTTTCTCATAATTGCACGACAAATATTACAATTATGATACAAAATAGTTTTTTATAAGTGATAATTATGAAAAAAACATTAAGATGACGAAATAAATGTAATGTGCTTTCCTAAAAAATATATATATATATATATATATATATATATATATATATATATATATATATATAAAACCTAGAATATATAATAAACCTTAAAAAAATATATTATATTAAACCTTCAAAAAACACTGAATCCAGGATTTATACATTCTAGATTAATTGTTTTGTCTGTAAAATATCAGAATTTTTTTCTTTAGATCAATCGTCTGAAAATTAAGAATATTACATTTATAATAATGATAAATTTACAAAAAAATATAAATTTATGTTTTTTATTTCTTTATTGATTTATGAAGGACTGAAACGATTATCACATATCAATTGTGTGTGTGTGTGTGTGTGTGTGTGTGTGTGTGTGTCTGTGTATGTGTATGTGTATGTGTGTGTAAGTGTATGTGTAAGTGTAAGTGTAAGTGTAAGTGTAAGTGTAAGTGTAAGTGTATGTGTGTGTGTGTGTGTGTGTGTGTGTGTGTGTGTGTAAGTGTAAGTGTAAGTGTAAGTGTAAGTGTAAGTGTATGTGTGTGTGTGTGTGTGTGTGTGTGTGTGTGTGTGTACCTCCAGCTCCATGTAGTTTCCAAGTCCCTCCACTGTGTCCAGGTGAACTCTGGTCTGACCAATCAGAAACAACCGCCGCTCCTTCCGCACCTCACCTTTAACCCCGAGGGCGTCCGACAGCACGGTCTACACACACACACACACACACACACACACACACACACACACACACACACATTAATACAGTGTGTGGCTGCAGGAACACACTCGGGGTGTTTGCCATGTTACCCGGAGGCTCGGCGGGTCGCTGGTTGGACTGATGGAGTAACGGGACAGTTTAGGTCCATCGGTGTCGGGACGCTCATAGAAGATCAGCTGACCCGACTCGTTCTAACACACAAACAAACAAACAAACAAACAAAGTCAGTTTTACACCACGGTACAGGACTTTAAATCTATTATGATTTATTTCTGGTTAAATATATTTTATTACTGAATTTTTTTAATCAATTTTAATGTTCCGTTTAGTTTGTAATTTATGTCATTTTTATTATGTCAGATTTTTTTGTTTTTTTGTTTTTCTTTCCTTTCATTTTTTTTTGTTATTACATTTGTATGTATGGTTTTGTTCCATCATTTTATTGCCTTCTCATTTTATTTATTTTTTACGAACACTTTATTTTGTATTTATATTTCTAGTGAACATGTTTTATACCTGTATATTACTTTTTAATCATATATTTTATATTGTTTTTATTAATTTATAAACGTTTGTTTGTTTGTGTTCTCATGTTATTTTTATTTATATATATATTTTTTTTTTTATATGATTTTTTATTATCGTGTTTTGTAAACTTACATGTCGTGTACGTGTTGTTAACATGTACGTGTTGTGTAAACGTACATGACGTGTAAGTGTCGTGTAAACGTACGTGTACGTATTTTGTACGTGTTTTGTACGCGTCGTGTACGTGTCGTGTTTTGTATGTGTACGTGTCGTGTACAAGTACGTGTTGTGTAAACTTACATGTTGTGTACGTGTTTTGTACGTGTTTTGTACGTGTACGTGTTGTGTAAACGTACATGTTGTGTACGTGTCGTGTTGTGTACGTGTCGTGTTGTGTACGTGTCGTGTAAACTTACATGTTGTGTATGTGTTTTGTACGTGTCGTGTTTTGTACGTGTCATGTTTTGTACGTGTCGTGTTTTGTACGTGTCATGTTTTGTACGTGTCATGTTTTGTACGTGTCGTGTTTTGTACGTGTCGTGTAAACTTACATGTTGTGTATGTGTTTTGTACGTGTCGTGTTTTGTACGTGTCGTGTTTTGTACGTGTCGTGTTTTGTACGTGTCGTGTAAACTTACATGTTGTGTATGTGTTTTGTACGTGTCGTGTTTTGTACGTGTCGTGTTTTGTACGTGTCGTGTTTTGTACGTGTCGTGTAAACTTACATGTTGTGTATGTGTTTTGTACGTGTCGTGTTTTGTACGTGTCGTGTTTTGTACGTGTCGTGTTGTGTACGTGTCGTGTAAACGTACCATGAAGTCTCTCAGCTTCAGTCGTCCTTGGCTGCAGTTGAAGAACGTGTCGTGCTGCCTGATGATCGTGCCCTCTGATTGGCTGAGCTCGGCGGCCTTCTTGGCGAACAGCGCCAGGTCGCTCACTTTGGCTTTAATCTCCACGTTGGACGGCATGTCTCTACTGAGCATGTGCAGAACAGGTGCTTATACAAACTGATCTATAATCAATGAGTTTCTAAATCAATGGGTGAATCTGCTTTGGAAAATACAAATAAGTGAATTGAAAAGGTCACTTAGAGACAAGAGGACATGAAAATGTACCAAGCCAATTTAATATTAAATGCAATTTTGACTTACTTTATTAATTGATGGATGGTAACAACCATTAATATACATAATATTATTATTATTATAATATACAATGAATGCGTCGTACCGACGGCTCAGAAGACCCGCCCCTCGATTCACCCGATTCGACGATGTGGAAAACAAACCCTCCAATCACGTCGCAGAAGAGCAGTTGTTCTTGGTACTTGAGCTAACAGTGACGCTGGACCCTCAATGGCGTAGCAAACATGGCGGGCGGTTCCCTAGCAACGCGACGAGCGGCTCACGTTACCGCAAACTGACCGTTAGAGAAGTAAAGAGTTGGTTTACCTGTTCACGACGCTGCTGCTCCGCGTGCCAAGGCTTGATTTTACCGCGAAACACTCCCTCAGGGGGCGGAGCCTCAGCGCTGATCTGAGAGCGGCAGGCTTCATACTAAGAGCCCCGGAAAAAGACACCAAACTGACCGCAGACCAGTGCTGAGCGACGTGGGTGCCTCAGCCTTCCTTCATGGCCCGCCTCCATTCTATCGCAGACGATCTACGCATGCGCGTACGAACAGTCAAGGAAACGTGAGGTCTCACTCCGTTTAATTTATTCTGCACTAAAGTAACAGCATCCATCGTGGCTGACTTTGAAAAAGATGAAGCTATAACTGCTTATCGCCCTGAAGAGACGATCTTCGTTTGGAAAGGGAACACGGTCAAATAAAAATGATTTATTCACTGAAGTAACAGCAGCCATCATGGATGACTTTTAAAAAAGTAAAACATTTTCTTTAAAGTTTGAAACTCCAGAAAAAAGTAACCAAACTCCTTAGGTCTTCCAAATGTTAACATTTAAAATAATAATAATAATTCACAAAAATATAATGAAAACACATCAGGTGGTATAGCTTTTTCTCTTTTAATTAAAGTGTAAGGCACTGCAAAACTAAAACCAATAATACAAATGACTATTGTTTTATTTATTATTATTCCATAAAATGTTGAACTATTCATTTAAAGCTATTACTCTGAGCTGCAGTTCCTCTAGTGGCCACTAGGAGCTTAAAGGGAAAACTTCTAACTTCTTCTGTAAAACACATTTCTCCTCAAAAATCATCGCCACTCAAATGTCTTTAAATTCATGTTTCTGTGATTGGTCGGTTTGCTGGTATGACGTCATGTTGTTGCTGGCTGCGTTTCTTTTTATAAGTGTTTACCTCCACTGCTATCTATGCGCACGCACACACACACACACACACACAGTTGACTACATTTAGCTCACCGGCTCATCAATACCACTCTGGACCTGCATGTATGTGTGTGTGTGTTTGCTGCTTGGCATTACTGGGCGGCATCATGGTGGAAAAAAGAGGGAGTGAGACAGCATCAGAGAGAGGGAGGAGGTGGGAGGAGGGGTTGTGGTTGGTCGTCATTTGGCAGAAACAAATCAGGAAAGAAGAAGCTCGAGGAAAAGCACCGCCGAGGAGATACAAAGACGCTTTTCTGTGAGTAAAATACATACATACATGAAATAAAGTCACTCATGATGTCACAGTAGAGTTCAGCCTGCGATGGTCTGACCAGAGTCTGTCCGTCAGGTGGTCTGATCAGAGTCTGTCCATCAGGTGGTCTTACCAGAGGGTATCCGTCAGGTGGTCTGACCAGAGTCTGTCTGTCAGGTGGTCTGACCAGAGTCTGTCCGTCAGGTGGTCTGACCAGAAAGTGTCCGTCAGGTGACCAGAGTCTGTCTGTTAGGTGGTCTGACCAGAGTCTGTCCGTCAGGTGGTCTGACCAGAGTCTGTCCGTCAGGTGGTCTGACCAGAGGGTGTCCGTCAGGTGACCAGAGTCTGTCCGTCAGGTGACCAGAGTCTGACCGTCAGGTGGTCTGACCAGAAAGTGTCCATCAGGTGACCAGAGTCTGTCCGTCAGGTGACCAGAGTCTGACCGTCAGGTGGTCTGACCAGAAAGTGTCCGTCAGGTGACCAGAGTCTGTCCGTCAGGTGACCAGAGGGTGTCCGTCAGGTGGTCTTACCAGAGGGTGTCCGTCAGGTGGTCTGACCAGAGTCTGTCCGTCAGGTGGTCTGACCAGAGGGTGTCCGTCAGGTGGTCTTACCAGAGGGTGTCCGTCAGGTGACCAGAGTCTGTCCGTCAGGTGGTGTGACCAGAGGGTGTCCGTCAGGTGTTCTGACCAGAGTCTGTCCGTCAGGTGGGTCTGTCCGTCAGGTGGTCTGACCAGAGGGTGTCCGTCAGGTGGTCTGACCAGAATCTGTCTGTTAGGTGGTCTGACCAGAGTCTGTCCGTCAGGTGGTCTGACCAGAATCTGTCTGTTAGGTGGTCTGATCAGAGGGTGTCCGTCAGGTGGTCTGACCAGAGTCTGTCCGTCAGGTGGTCTGACCAGAATCTGTCTGTTAGGTGGTCTGACCAGAGGGTGTCCGTCAGGTGGTCTGACCAGAGGGTGTCCGTCAGGTGGTCTGACCACTCTGTCCGTCAGGTGACCAGAGGGTGTCCGTCAGGTGGTCTGACCAAAGTCTGTCCGTCAGGTGACCAGAGGGTGTCCGTCAGGTAGTCTGACCAGAGTCTGTCCATCAGGTGGTCTTACCAGAGGGTATCCGTCAGGTGGTCTGACCAGAGTCTGTCCATCAGGTGGTCTGACCAGAGTCTGTCCGTCAGGTGGGTCTGTCCGTCAGGTGGTCTGACCAGAGGGTGTCCGTCGGGTTGTCTGACCAGAATCTGTCTGTAGGTGGTCTGACCAGAGGGTGTCCGTCAGGTGGTCTGACCAGAGTCTGTCCATCAGGTGGTCTGACCAGAGTCTGTCCGTCAGGTGGGTCTGTCCGTCAGGTGGTCTGACCAGAGGGTGTCCGTCGGGTTGTCTGACCAGAATCTGTTTGTAGGTGGTCTGACCAGAGTCTGTCTGTCAGGTGGTCTGACCAGAGGGTGTCCGTCAGGTGGTCTGACCAGAGGGTGTCCGTCAGGTGACCAGAGGGTGTCCGTCAGGTGGTCTGACCAAAGTCTGTCCGTCAGGTGACCAGAGGGTGTCCGTCAGGTGGTCTGACCAGAGTCTGTCCCTCAGGTGGGTCTACCCGTCAGGTGGTCTGATCAGAGTCTGTCCGTCAGGTGACCAGAGTGTCTGTCAGGTGGTCTGACCAGAGGGTGTCCGTCAGGTGGTCTGACCAGAGTCTGTTCGTCAGGTGACCAGAGTGTCTGTCAGGTGGTCTGACCAGAGGGTGTCCGTCAGGTGGTCTGACCAGATTCTGTCCGTCAGGTGGTCTGACCAGAGTCTGTCCATCAGGTGGGTCTGTCCGTCAGGTGGTCTGACCAGAGGGTGTCCGTCAGGTGGTCTGACCAGAATCTGTCTGTTAGGTGGTCTGACCAGAGTCTGTCCGTCAGGTGGTCTGACCAGAGGGTGTCCGTCAGGTGGTCTGACCAGAGGGTGTCCGTCAGGTGGTCTGAGCAGAGGGTGTCCGTCAGGTGACCAGAGGGTGTCCGCCAGGTGGTCTGACCAGAGGGTGTCCGTCAGGTGACCAGAGGGTGTCCGCCAGGGTGCCACGATGACCGTCACGTATTCCAGTAAAGTCGCCAACGCCACCTTCTTCAGTTTCCACCGGCTGCTGCTGCGCTGGAGAGGAAGCATCTACAAGCTGCTGTACCGGGAGTTCATTGTGTTCGTGGTGCTCTACACGGTGCTGAGCGTCGTCTACAGGTCACACCTTTACAGACTTCTTCTTGTTCTTCTTCTTCTTCTTCTTCTTAATCATGTGAATTTGACATTTCTGTTTAGTTAAATGTGTTAATGTGAAAATTTACCAAAGTGGACGAAAGGTGACATCTCTCGTTTGTGGATGTTTTGAAGCCACCTGGTGGTCAGGAGAGAGAATGCAGCTTTAACACATGAAGCATAGACTTCTATACAACCAGAGGAGTCGCCCCCTGGTGGTCAGGAGAGAGAATGCAGCTTCAACACATGAAGCATATACTTCTATACAACCAGAGGAGTCGCCCCCTGGTGGTCAGGAGAGAGAATGCAGCTTTAACACATGAAGCATAGACTTCTATACAACCAGAGGAGTCGCCCCCTGGTGGTCAGGAGAGAGAATGCAGCTTTAACACATGAAGCATAGACTTCTATACAACCAGAGGAGTCGCACCCTGGTGGTCAGGAGAGAGAATGCAGCTTTAACACATGAAGCATAGACTTCTATACAACCAGAGGAGTCGCCCCCTGGTGGTCAGGAGAGAGAATGCAGCTTTAACACATGAAGCATAGACTTCTATACAACCAGAGGAGTCGCCCCCTTTTGGTCAGGAGAGAGAATGCAGCTTTAACATATGAAGCATAGACTTCTATACAACCAGAGGAGTCGCACCCTGGTGGTCAGGAGAGAGAATGCAGCTTTAACACATGAAGCATAGACTTCTATACAACCAGAGGAGTCGCCCCCTGGTGGTCAGGAGAGAGAATGCAGCTTTAACACATGAAGCATAGACTTCTATACAACCAGAGGAGTCGCCCCCTTTTGGTCAGGAGAGAGAATGCAGCTTTAACATATGAAGCATAGACTTCTATACAACCAGAGGAGTCGCACCCTGGTGGTCAGGAGAGAGAATGCAGCTTTAACACATGAAGCATAGACTTCTATACAACCAGAGGAGTCGCCCCCTGGTGGTCAGGAGAGAGAATGCAGCTTTAACACATGAAGCATAGACTTCTATACAAAGTCATTTAATGTTTTGTTATCAATTGCACATTGTTGTATTTTGTGTTTAACGCCTAAAGTAATAAAATAAACGTGTCAAATGGAACAAAAAGTACAACACCTGAGCTGTCGTGTAGTGTGAGTATATAAGTACATAGTATATAAGTACCTCATAAAGTACTAAATGTACTACTGTGTCTTCTGCAGGCTCGTCCTCTCCGACCATCAGAAGAGATTGTTCGAGAAACTTTCCATGTACTGCGATAAATACGCAGAGCAGATCCCCGTCACCTTCGTTCTGGGTACGTCTCCATGTTGCAGACAGACAGGCAGACAGACAGGCAGGCAGACAGACAGACAGGCAGGCAGACAGGCAGGCAGACAGGCAGACAGACAGACAGACAGGCAGACAGACAGGCAGGCAGACAGACAGACAGGCAGGCAGACAGGCAGGCAGACAGGCAGACAGGCAGGCAGACAGACAGGCAGACAGGCAGGCAGACAGACAGACAGGCAGACAGACAGACAGACAGGCAGACAGGCAGGCAGACAGACAGACAGGCAGGCAGGCAGACAGACAGACAGACAGGCAGGCAGACAGGCAGACAGGCAGGCAGGCAGACAGACAGGCAGGCAGGCAGGCAGACAGACAGACAGGCAGGCAGACAGACAGACAGGCAGGCAGACAGACAGGCAGACAGGCAGACAGACAGGCAGACAGACAGACAGGCAGGCAGGCAGACAGACAGGCAGGCAGACGGGCAGGGTGTTGGGTTGCCTCGTTAGCGGCTGCTAATGGAAACGGATCATTAACGAGCAGAGAAAAGTGTTTGTGTGTTTGATCTCTGATGTTGTTTCTGACCTCATTATTGTTCATGTTCACTGTGCACATTAAGTGGATTCATCTGGATCTACTTGGTGACCCGTCTGTTTTAATTGTGCTCAACACATTTATTTATACGTCTTAATATGATTTCAATGAAACTAAACGCACGTTTGTGTTTCAGGGTTTTACGTGACTCTGGTGGTGAATCGATGGTGGCATCAGTTCGTTAACCTGCCCTGGCCGGACCGACTCATGTTCCTCATCTCCAGGTGAGATAGTCCACCAGGACCAGGACCAGGACTGAGAGGGGAAAACCAACACTACCACTTTAGTCCACACCCCCTGTGGACTAAAGTGCCAGGACCAACAATACCACTTTAGTCCACAGGGGGCGCCAGAACCAACACTACCACTTTAGTCTACAGGGGGCACCAGAACCAACACTACCACTTTAGTCCACAGGGGGCACCAGAACCAACACTACCACTTTAATCCACAGGGGGCACCAGAACCAACACTACCACTTTAGTCCACAGGGGGCACCAGAACCAACACTACCACTTTAGTCCACAGGGGGCACCAGAACCAACACTACCACTTTAGTCCACAGGGGGTACCAGAACCAACACTACCACTATAGACCACAGGGGGTACCAGAACCAACACTACCACTTTAGTCCACAGGGGGCACCAGAACCAACACTACCACTTTAGTCCACAGGGGGCACCAGAACCAACACTACCACTATAGACCACAGGGGGTACCAGAACCAACACTACCACTATAGTCCACAGGGGGCACCAGAACCAACACTACCACTTTAGTCCACAGGGGGCACCAGAACCAACACTACCACTTTAGTCCACAGGGGTCACCAGAACCAACACTACCACTTTAGTCCACAGGGGGCACCAGAACCAACACTACCACTTTAGTCCACAGGGGGCACCAGAACCAACACTACCACTATAGTCCACAGGGGGCACCAGAACCAACACTACCACTTTAGTCCACAGGGGGCGCCAGAACCAACGCGGCGCAGATAATCACTCGAGTTTTAGAAGGATGGTGGTGGTTAGTTCACGGTCCGTTGGCGCTCCCAAACACACAGCATTGGTGGGTCGTTCAGGGGCAGTTTGTGGAGTCGTGATTGTGTGTACTTCCCTTCCCTCCAGCTGCGTTCAGGGTAAAGACGAATACGGCCGCCTGCTGCGCCGGACGCTCGTGCGCTACGTGAACCTGACGTCGCTGCTCATCTTCCGCTCCGTCAGCACCGCCGTCTGCAAACGCTTCCCCACCATGGACCACGTGGTGGAGGCAGGTGAGGGCGTCTGGGTGGAGCGAGGGGTTAATACACCTTATTGCTGACAGCAGGTCCACGATACAATGTATGTATTCGTATACTTGTGTTTTGTGTGTAACTGAAATGATAAAAGTCAGATGGAGTTCAGCTCCTTCTCGTCTGTTCCTCCTCCTTCCTGTTAGCGTCTGATTCGACCCCAGGGATTGGCTCGTTATCGGCCAATTAGAGTACTCTGAGGGCATCATTATAAACCTGCTTTTTATTTTTGTCTGTCAGATTTCCGTTTTACATTTGGGAATAATTTGGTAATGCATTTTCTTTTTCTTTTTTAGAAATCTGCCACAGCATTAGTGGGAAGATTTGGAGATCTGAGTTTTGAAGCCTTGAGTTCAGCATTATTTCCAGAACCATCTTTGTTTAAGGCCGTCCCAATTAGTTGTTCGTAGTTTCCATCTTCTTGATTTTTGTTTTTTAACATCGCCCCGTTGTTTTTGTTTTTTCCGTTGCATTCTTGGTTTTGGAAGCGGGAGTACAACTGAACCCCAATATACTGATTACTGGTTTTATCCACCTGCAGGTTTCATGACTCCAGAGGAGAGGAAGGTGTTTGAGAACATCCGTTCTCCTCACCTCAAGTACTGGATTCCCGTCGTCTGGTTCTCCAACTTGGCGTCTAAAGCGCGACAGGAAGGACGCATCCAGGACAGCATCGACCTGCAGAACATTCTCAACGTGACTCAACATTTTATATTCTGTGTCGGAAAAAAGAAAAAAGAATGTACAGTAAAAAGTACAATATGTACCTCTGAGATGTAGTACAGTAAATAGTACAATATGTACCTCTGAGATGTAGTACAGTAAAAAGTACATGTACCTCTGAGATGTAGTACAGTAAAAAGTACAATATGTACCTCTGAGATGTAGTACAGTAAATAGTACAACATGTACCTCTGAGATGTAGTACAGTAAAAAGTACAATATGTACCTCTGAGATGTAGTACAATAACAAGTACAACATGTACCTCTCAGATGTAGTACAGTAAATAGTACAACATGTACCTCTGACATGTAGTACAGTAAATAGTACAACATGTACCTCTCAGATGTAGTACAGTAAATAGTACAACATGTACCTCTGACATGTAGTACAGTAAATAGTACAACATGTACCTCTCAGATGTAGTACAGTAAATCCATCATGGAGGTGTCTCATTACATGATAGAGATATCCTGTCAATTAGAAAATGTCACACACACACACACAGAGACACACACACACACACACACACACACACACACACACAGTGAAGGCAACGTGAGGGCATGTTTTGAGGGTTTGAATCTGTTTCGGTCTCCAGGAGATGAATCATTTCAGGACTTGGTGTTCGACTCTGTTCGGATACGACTGGGTCGGCGTGCCGCTGGTTTACACACAGGCCGGTTCCTCTCCGTTTATATTACGTTATGTTCATCTCTGTCTCACCATCTGATCGCATCATCCTCCATCATTAATGTAACTGAATCAACCTCCCGCACACGGAGAGTGAGGGATGAACCCTGAATGATCTCTCTCTCTCGCTCCAGGTCGTCACTCTTGCCGTCTACACCTTTTTCTTCGCTTGTCTGATTGGACGTCAGTTCCTGGACCCCGCCCAGCGCTACCCGGGTCACGACCTCGACCTCTACGTCCCCGTCTTCACGCTGCTGCAGTTCTTCTTCTACTCCGGCTGGCTGAAGGTGGACCGAGTACTTTGATTGTCTAAACATAACAAGTACTTTGATTGTCTGAATATAACAAGTACTTTGATTGTCTGAATATAACAAGTACTTTGATTGTCTAAACATAACGAGTACTTTGATTGTCTGAATATAACAAGTACTTTGATTGTCTGAACATTACACGTACTTTGATTGTCTGAATATAACAAGTACTTTGATTGTCTGAATATAACAAGTACTTTGATTGTCTGAACATAACCGAGTACTTTGATTGTCTGAACATAACCGAGTACTTTGATTGGTTTTCTAAACTGACTAAACTGACTAAACCTAACCCAGTACTTTTATTTTATAAACATCAAGCATTAGTTTTGTTCCCTAAACATAACAAAGTACTTATTTTGCCTAAACTTAACCAAGTAGTAGTTTTGTAGCCTCAACACAACCAAGTACGTTTGTTCTGACTTCCTGTCTGTGGCCACAAGCCCTTCGGTTCCCACTGAAGACGTAAATCTTTAAAGAATACGTCTCAAACGTGTGTGTCTGAACTCAAGATGTGATTGGTTGCTTGTGGTCAGGTGGCCGAGCAGCTGATCAACCCGTTCGGGGAAGACGACGACGACTTTGAAGTGAACTGGATCATCGACAGGAACCTTCAGGTTGGCAGCCAATCACAGCCCTCAGACACAGGCTCAAAGGCTCTGGAAGTACATGAAGTCACGTGACACTTGTTGTTGTTTACTGGAGCAAAGTAGCTTCCTCTGGTGGCCAGAAGCATTAACACAGCAATATTACTACTTATTAGTACTTTAGACTTCGAGAAACTATGTTCCCGTGCAACAAAGCATTTCAATTGATGTCCAATAAGTTTCAACTCAACTACTCGTGTTGCCTTAACCTAACCAAATACTAAGTATAATACTACCTAGTAGTTTTATTGACTAAATATAAACGGGTACCTTTGTTGCTTAAGAATATCCAATTGTTTTGGTTGCCTCAACATAACCAATTGATTTTTTTGGAGTAAACTTACTTTTGTTGGATTTTGGATTCTTGCAGACAATACTAGTTTAAAAGAAATTTAAAAAAACATAAAAAACAAACAAACATTGATTTTCAAAATAAAATGCAGACTAATTTCTGGGTTTCAGGACTCCTGTAATCGTCGTCACTTCCTGTTCACCTGTCCCCCCAGGTGTCTCTGCTGGCTGTGGATGAGATGCACATGAACCTGCCCAACATGACCAAAGACATGTACTGGAACGACTGCGAGGCTCGCCCGCCGTACACGCTGGCCGCCGCTGACTACTGCATCCCGTCCTTCCTCGGCTCCACCACCGACATGGGGTCAACATGCACGCACATGTTTCACACTTTACACATTTCAACCAAGCAAGCCGATTGGTGGAAACCAATTCCGTAACCGTCTGTGGTCGTTACACAGGGAGCTAGCCGGCGTCTTGCTCATGGTTATAGAAATCTTTTTTTATCCTATGTCTCTTCCAGACTCTCTGACATCCTGCAGGTCGATGAGGACATTAGCGACAGCCGTCCACGCCAACCGGAGAATGTTTTGGCTTGGCGCGGAGAGTCGGTAATACAGAGTCTTTTATTACTTCTGTTTTTAACCAAGTAAGTATGTTTGTCAGTCAGTAAGCAGGTTATGACGGATAAGATATCAGGTGGCGATTCCTATGAATCGCCACCTTAACGTGGTGGAGGAGTTTGAGTGGCTCAGTGATCCTGGGAGCTATGTTGTCCGGGGCGTCAGCCCCTGGTAGGGTCTCCCAAGGCAAACAGGTCTCGAGGGAGAGCCCAGACTAAGAGCGGTTCAACAAACCCTGATGATAAGCAGCCCACGGATTGTAGCCACCTTGCCCGGACAAGGGAAACCGGGGCACCCTCCCGGAGCCAGACCCAGGAGGGGAGCTCGTCGGCGAGCGTCTGGTGGCCGGGCTTTCGCCCATGGGGCCCGGTCGGGCTCAGCCCGAAAGAACAACATGGAGCAGCAGTCACCCTGTGGACCCACCACCCGCAGGGAGAATTATCGGGGTCGGGCCAGGCGGGAGACCTGGGCGGGCCGATCGCCGGCGGCATAGACTAGCTCTAGGGACGTGGAACGTCACCTCACTAGCGGGGAAAGAGCCGGAGCTGGTGCAGGAGGTGGAGCGGTACCAGCTAGATATAGTTGGGCTCACCTCCACGCACAGCATGGGCTCTGGAACCAAGCTCCTGGAGAAGGGTTGGACTTTGTCCTTTTCTGGAGTTGCCCAGGGTGAGAGGCGCCGGGCGGGAGTGGGGATACTCACGAGCCCCCGGCTGAGCGCCGCTGTGTTGGAGTTTTCCCTGGGGAACGAGAGGGTCGCCTCCCTGCGCCTACGGGTTGCGGGGAGTAAGGCTCTGACTGTTGTTTGTGCTTATGCACCGAACAGCATTTCAGAGTATCCGGCCTTCTTGGAGTCGGTGGGAGGGGTCCTGGAAAGGGCGCCGCCTGCCGACTCCATAGTTCTCCTGGGAGACTTCAACGCTCACGTGGGCAATGACAGAGAAACCTGGCGGGGCGTGATTGGGAGGAACGGCTTGCCCGATCTGAACCCGAATGGTTTTTTGTTGTTGGACTTCTGTGCTAGCCACAGTTTGTCCATAACGAACACCATGTTCGAACATAAGGTGGCTCATAAGTGTACCTGGTACCAGAACACCTTAGGCCGGAGATCAATGATCGACTTTGTAATCGTATCATCTGATCTGCGGCCGTATGTCTTGGACACTCGGGTGAAGAGAGGAGCAGAGCTGTCAACTGATCACCACCTGGTGGTGAGTTGGATCAGATGGCGGGGGACTCGGCTAGAGAGACCTGGCAAGCCCAAACGTGTAGTGAGGGTGAACTGGGAACGTCTGGCAGAGGATCCTGTCCGGGAGGTCTTCAACTCCCACCTCCGGAAGAACTTCTCACAAATCCCGAGGGAGGCTGGGGACATGGAATCCGAGTGGACCTTGTTCAAAGCCTCTATTGTGGACGCGGCTGCTCGGGGCTGTGGCCGGAAGGTCATCGGTGCCTGTCGTGGCGGCAACCCTAGAGATTAGAGGTTTTCCGGGCACGTCCAACTGGTAGGAGGCCCCGGGGAAGACCGAGGACACGCTGGAGGGATTATATCTCCCGGCTGGCCTTGGAACGCCTCGGGATCCCCCAGAATGTGCTGGAAAGTGCTGCGGGTGAGAGGGAAGCCTGGGTCGGCCTGCTGAACCTGCTGCCACCGCGACCCGACCCCGGATAAGCGGGTGATAATGGATGGATGGATGGATGGATATCAGTGGAATACAATCAAAAATGGCCAAATTTGGTCATTAATCAAGGAAGGCATGAATACTTTTTGGTGTGATTGGCGCCACTTTATATTCTTATACTTAAAAAAAAAGTCATGAAAGATTATTTAAACTTTTCAGGTTCTGGGTCGAGTCCGGCGCCTGCTGAGTGTACAGGAGCCTCCTGAACTTCGACCCCCTCGACCCATCTTCAAACGGCACAGCAGTGACGCAACAGGAAGCTTCTTCCCAGACTTCAGGTTCAGCATTAATTTTAAGCACTAAAGGTATCCATGTTGGTTGATTTAAAATGATTAACAGTTAGTCTTTCATCGTATCATCCTTCAATCCATCCAGGGTCAATCCTTCTCCAAAGGCCATGGATCTGAGCTCCGCTGCCTTGGACACTTTATCCACCTTAAGGGAGGTCAGCATCAACCCCCCGTCTCCTGAAAGCCCGCCCTCTACTGTTTTCCCCCGGCTCGTCGTCAGTCCGCCGTTGTCCGGTGACATCTGTCACAACGTGGATTCTTCTGGCAACGGTGAAGCAGCAACAACTCAGAATGGACTGGATTCTTCCCCCTCCGAGGAGGCCCTGGGCTTGGGTCATTCGAGGTAATTCAGTGTCATCCCTTATGACTTTGCGGTCCTTGTTTGTTCAACTCTGGCCTTAATGAAACCACTGTTTGGAGAAAATGGGATTTCGAAAACGACAAGCAACCCCAGTTGGTGTTATATTACCTTCCCACACCTTTAACTTTCCCTTGTAGTCTGAGTCCTTCTTTGTATTTCTAGGACCGGCTCCTCGGTTTGCTGTTCCCCAACTCAGTTGGGACCCAAGGAATTCCGTTGGACAAATGCCCCACCAACCCGGCCACGGGGGCGCCAGTTCTCCCTCCAGTTCTCCAGGCAGTCCTCGAAAGCGTCGGTCCGAAGCCTGCCGAGCCCCAAGGCTTTGGGAAGGCGAAGACGGGGCCTGGCTCGGTTCCAATCCCGACGAGCACCCGGTCCACCTGCCAACACACTGCAGCTGCCCGACCCCGAGTACGACCAAGACTTCCAGGGAGTGGCGGGGGCCGAGGACGACGAGAAGGAAGGAACCAAAAACGGTGAACCGAGCAAAAACGACGACTCCCAATCGGTGAGCTCGGTGAACAAATGAGGGCCAGTCACAGTCACATGGTAATATGAATCCCAGAGCTGGTGACAAGAAAAGTCACAGGAGGAAAGTTGCTTAGAAATGTCCAATCTCTGAAGCCTGAAGGTTTATTACTTGTTGCCAGATTATCAATGGAGACAAACCGTCACCCTCAGACGGTACTCCAAAGAATCCCAATACTGGTGATCAACTTTTAAGCTTAGGAAATGAGCAACTTAAGTAAAGATGGGAAGAGCAAACAACAACAACCACCACAGCTGAGCTTGATTGGCTCAAACACCTTCCATTAAAAGCCTTTTTCATTCCTTAATATGTTCTTCAATAACTCAACAAACACTGGAAGACGGGAAATGATCCACCAAGAGCTGAACCTGTTGTGGAAAACAAATGTGTTGACTGTTAATATATTTAGTGTTGTTTTTGATGCCATCTGGTGGCCATTAGAGGAACAACAGCAGAACAGACTTCAGTTTTGGATCCAACATGCAACTGTGGTGACTGCTCATTAAATAAAGTACTCAGGATTACTGACTCCACTTCAAAGGTTACTAGACATCTTTTGTGATAGCAGTTTGTCTGTTTGTGTAAATGTACCTGAAGTAATGAATATACAGGAACTGTTGCTGCTGCTAAAACACCAAAAACTGTACTTTTGAAAATAAAGCATGACTAATTCGTCAACATTTCTTTTTATCAAGTAGTACTTTTGAAGAATAGAGTCATCGAGGTCATAATCATCAGTTCAGCCAATGATGGTTGTTGATCCTTGATGGTGTGATTGGAGGACTAGCGTGAGAACAATCCTTCTAGCTAGTTACAAAACGACAACTATTTGTGTTAGTACCTTTGCAAGAATTGTATAGTTTTATCATTGATGATACAGTTGTCAGCTATTAACCGATAACCGATGAGTTAGGTCGGGTGTTTCGCGAAGGCAAAGCCCACTCGGTCCTGTCCTCTGTCGAAGATGCTGTAGAACTCTGTCAGAAATACATCTCCCAGAATCCACATGGGCCCTTCGGGGGACACAATGTCCACTGCCTGGAAACCACTGAGACAGAACTCCCTGTCACCAAGCATCTCCTGGAGACGGAGAGAGAATTATGTATTTTATATTATGTATGTTCAAGTATATGGAGCTGAATGACTTATCGTCTAAAACTGATAAAACAGACAAAACATCACAGAACATAAAAACATCTGAAAAGCAGACAAATCGTTAGCTTGATTTAAAAAAACAAAACCTTTCATTTAACTTGTCATTTATATAGAAATAGAACGGCCACTCTCATCCAGATCAATAAGCAGAAACCCTTTAGAATACCCCGAAACCTTCTGGACTTGACTCCGCCCCCACGCGTTAACAAGTATTCCTCGCTAGTATTTTACAGCTGCAGAAGTACGGACTGAGAGACCAACCTTCCTGACGTATCGCTCGGCCGTCAGAGTGTATTCTGTTCCTCCGAGGACGAACGTCACATGAGGCAAACTGGACATCCTGGCGCAGTTGATGAGGAACTGGAACCCCCCCAAAAAGGTTAAAGGTCAAATGAGATTGTATGTTTACACATTACTACATCTATCTGTCTAAGATTGAAGTATTGGCCACAATTAAATTAGGGGGGTTTAACCTCTCCTATGTTTGTGGGCGTGGCTCCGATCAGCTGGTGAAGGTTGATGATGTCAGCGGTTGGTCCGGCGATGAGGGAGGTTCCAGTATCGACAATCGCCTGGCAACCACGAGGACAAAGGGTCATGGCACCCTGCACCACGACACTGAAAGACACCCAGATATCATAATGTGAAATGTTTTGCTGTATCACTTTATTTACAGAGTGACTGCACTTTGTCTGATAATCTGGTATGGACTGCCCTCTACTGGTTTTATGCATTTACTGAACAACATATGAGTTGTGACCCCCACACAACTGTGATGTTGGATGTGGTCCAAGGGGCCACCAGAACCAAGATCAAGTAGATGGCCAGGACCTCAACTTGGGGTAAATATTACAGTTACAATGAATTTATGAATTACTCAGAAACCTTTCCATCTTAATCTGCCAGTAGCCCTTAGCAGTCACAGGAAGCCAGTTGATTGGTCTGCTGTACAACTCCTCGTCTTTTCCGCCTAGCAACAGTTCGCCTTCTGGGGTGCCGCTGCTTGTTCTCCTGCAGGGACAAAAATCATGCTGCAATTCACAAACTGCAATTTATTCTTAGTTTATTCTGTGTTATGGCCCCAAAACGCTTTCTTGAGGCTTTTTGAATTCCCAGTCCTCTGGACCCTCGGAGTCCTGTGAAATCCTTGAAACCTCTGCAACTCTTAAATGTCTCTGGATCCTGAGACCAAATATCTCAAACCACTCCCCTAGAGTCACTAAGTTTGGTTTAGTCCAACCAAAACATTCTACCATCAAATTCACTCGCTGACATTCTCGCGATCCCTCAAGAACCCTTGGACCTCGGAACCTAGAAATCCTCGGTCTACCCTGAACCCCATAAAATCTTTAGCGACTCCCGTGGAACCCTCAGGAACCGCTGAACACCCTGGACCATCCTAAAATTGGGAGACTCCTGGATCCTTCCGGAACCATCGGACTAAAACATTGGGACTACCCTAAAGAATGCGCTAAATCTTCCTGGACCCAAGATATTCTCCTCACTCCAATGGACCCTTAAACTGGTTGTACTGGTGAGCTCTCCCCAGTGAATGCCCTAAAATACTGGTAAGTCATGGCATTGGTCTGGAAAAAGGAGGTGCTACCTGCTGAGAAAGAAGGAGAAGATCTGCTCCTCCACCACGTTCTGCACCATCATGTTGTCGAAAACGGGGTTTCCAAGGATCTCTGTCAGGGCCGGGTAAGCCATGCCCAGAACGCCATCAAACTTCGAGTTTACAAACGCGGAACCGGGCTCGTAGACCGACTCCCCGAACTCCTGGTTCAGAGTGGTCAGACTCCCGATCTGGAACAGAAGATAAAAGATTATAGAATGTTTCTAAAACTTCTTCAACATAACCTTTTTAACTTTCCTTGTTTTACTGCGCTGTTTCACCGAGTCAACTTCATCATCTCTGAAAAGGAGTCTTTAGGACCAAAGATGGTTTTATCTTCAGGACTGTTGTGTACTGTGGATCAATCAGGATTAACATAGTCTAGTGAAGTGGACCTTCAGTGTCTCTCTGGCCATGACCCCCAGCAGGTGTCCCGATCCGTAGTGGATCCCAAACGTCCGACCGTCATGATGGAACGAAGTGGACTGAAACGCCTTGAAACGCCTGTGTGACGCTGTGAGAACACACACACACACACACACACACACACACACACACACACACACACAGACCTTGGACTTCTTATCACAGTCAGGGACACACTCAACCGTTACGACCTGACCCACAAACACAACTATTATAAAACACCAACACAAACAGTAGTGTTCTGTAGTGTTACATTGTCTTGTGAGTAGTTGTGTAGTGTTGTGTAGGGTTGTGTAGTACCACAGGCTTGGCTGACGCAGTAGGTCGACGGCACCCACAGGTCGGATGAGCCGGTGTCGAAAACCACAGAGAAGTTCTGTGCCGGTGACCCCAAAGAGATTTCACCGTAATACTGAGCCTGATACACAACAGACACACAATGTGAGTCTGAGCTGAATGGATTCAAGTAAAAATAAACAGAAAACATGGCGTCACGTGGAACAGTTGCTGGTGTCAACCTGTCAATCACCTTGTAGCCCCGCCCTAAAGCGTCCCCTGCTTTATGGTCTGTTTGACTCTAAATGACCATAATTTACTAAATGAACATCACGCTGTATTGAAGAAGACTTGAAACTAGAGATTGAGACCAAAAACTAATGTTTACAATGTTTACTGAGGGAATAAATCAAGAGAAGTAGAGTCATTTATATAGACTTCTATACAACCAGAGGAGTCGCCCCCTGGTGGTCAGGAGAGAGAATGCAGCTTTAACACATGAAGCATAGACTTCTATACAACCAGAGGAGTCGCCCCCTGGTGGTCAGGAGAGAGAATGCAGCTTTAACACATGAAGCATAGACTTCTATACAACCAGAGGAGTCGCCCCCTGGTGGTCAGGAGAGAGAATGCAGCTTTAACACATGAAGCATAGACTTCTATACAACCAGAGGAGTCGCCCCCTGGTGGTCAGGAGAGAGAATGCAGCTTTAACACATGAAGCATAGACTTCTATACAACCAGAGGAGTCGCCCCCTGGTGGTCAGGAGAGAGAATGCAGCTTTAACACATGAAGCATAGACTTCTATACAACCAGAGGAGTTGCCCCCTGGTGGTCAGGAGAGAGAATGCAGCTTTAACACATGAAGCGTAGACTTCTATACAACCAGAGGAGTCGCCCCCTGGTGGTCAGGAGAGAGAATGCAGCTTTAACACATGAAGCGTAGACTTCTATACAACCAGAGGAGTCGCCCCCTGGTGGTCAGGAGAGAGAATGCAGCTTTAACACATGAAGCATAGACTTCTATACAACCAGAGGAGCCTCCCCCTGGTGGTCAGGAGAGAGAATGCAGCTTTAACACATGAAGCATAGACTTCTATACAACCAGAGGAGTCGCCCCCCTGGTGGTCAGGAGAGAGAATGCATGTCCAAGACACTTCCGACTCAGGTAAACACTGTTTTTACTATGTTTTTACTAAAACTCTAAACATTATCTGCAGCGCGTCGTTCTCACGTCCATGAAGTTGTAAATCTTCTCGCTGGAGCGTCCGAGCCTCAGCGACGGCGTGCCGAGCGGGAAGCACTGAGCGTAGCGCCGGTTGAACATCTCGGGCCGGTGATCCTTCAGGAACTCCTCCAGCACGCCGTCGGCTCGCAGCTGTGAACGAATCGAGCGCATCCGCTTCAGAGGGACCCTGGGGGGGTTGTTAGCTTAGCTTAGCACAAAGACTGGAAACAGGGGAAACTGCTAGCCTGGTTCTGTCCATCTCACTGATTAACATCTGCTTTATTTAATCTGAACTGTAAAAACAACTTGTGGCTTCAATCATCTCATCCAACTCATATTTCCAATAATATCAAACTGTTTCTTTAAGAAACAAAGAATCCTCAAAAAGTTGAGACTCTACTCGGAATATTTTACATTATTTTATGGAGTAAAACAAAACTTGAAGACAATTAATTGTGAGTGAAATCATAAAAAAATCCCGTTTTCAGTCTGAATGTTTGTGGTTATCCTGTAACCTGACTAAAGCAGTAGTCGTTGTACTTGTACACTAAAGTACACACAGTGTGTGTTTCCTACCTCACCAGCGCCAAGCTCGTCCACGTCCACAGCAGCAGCAGCAGCAGCTTCGACATGTCGGTGTGTGAGTCCGTCGGACTGGTGGCCGGCAGACGGAGAGGGGTCCTTATCAGAGAGTGTGTGTGTGTGACAGCAGACATAATTATCTGATTGATACAATAAAGTAGAAATCTGACAATATTTTAAATAATCTCAAGTGCATTTCTGCTTTTCATCCACTGAGGAAGTTGAAAAGGGAGTGAGACATTTAGATTTGTTGTTATTGTTAAATCTGCTTAATTTAGTAAATGTTTTTTTTTTTTTTTTAAATCTATATTAATTTTCTTCCGAATTTCAGACAAAGTCCCTTGAAAGTCAGGACGTTTGTGATATTTTTATGATTCTGGACAAAAATCACGAGGATTTCCTTTATTGACGACTTTGAAGACGCGTGGTCGTTTATTTTTACTGATTTATTTCAGAAATGTACGACTTTAAAATCGCAGTTAAGATTTATTGATAAGATAAGATAAGATAATCCTTTATTAGTCCCTCAGTGGGGAAATTACAGGATTACAGCAGCATTGCTCACAGTAATAATAAAACAAGTAGTATAATAACAGAATTAAGATAAGAGTAAAAACAAGAATAATATTATATATACAGACAGAGTAGAAATAGAATAAAGTGGATAAAGTGTATAAAATAAATTTTAAAAAATTTAAAAAGTACTTAAACGTATTAGTATTGCACAACTGGGCTTGCGAACATGTTTTTTTAATTTATATATATAGAATCTCAGTATTTCTTTATATATATTTAGTTTACCGTCTCTTCTCATCTTCAATCCCAACGGTATTTATTAGTCCGTAAAGTTTTATGTATTTTACTACACGAGTACTGACCAGCTGACCAGCCGTGTTGACTCTGGAGGTCGCGGTCGCTTCGACCTCGCGAGACAAATAACGATGAGGACAAAATAACGGGAACGCTACTTCAGATAATCAGCAGGTCAATTATGTTCAGTACTTTAACCCAGAATATACAAGTCACACTTTACTTTAACTGATCATATACTTTTATGTAACATTGTGTAAAATATTTGTAGTATCTGAATACTTCACCAAGTAAAACCCAATTAAAATAAAAACATGCTTCAGAAGTTCAATGTAACATGTTTTATTTAAACACCGTGACACTAAGCGCTTGATATTACAACAACGTGTGATTTTAGTTTTTATTCCACATTAAAAGGTCGTTTCGGGACTTAATGTGAACGCTGCAAACAGCCAATCAGAGCGCGGCAGGAAGTGACCCAGAACGCGTCATAAAACTCAAAGGAAACAAACGAGAGTCGGTTCTTTTATTGTCGGTAAACAAAACAAACGGAGCGTTTCTTTAAGTTTTAACTACACAGAGGCGATAAATAACAAAAGCGACCCCTTCGTCATCTTCGTCCTCCTCTTCCTCTAACAGGGATGGTGGTCGGGAACTCTCTTCCTGCAGAAAACAAACAAACAAACAGTCAGTAAATAAAAAGGAGAATGTTGTAAAATGGAGAAACAGACAGAAGGGGCTTAAGAGCTGACCTGGGAGCAGCTTTGATGATGTTGTCGACTCTCAGGATCATCTCCGCGGCCTCGGAGGCGCTCAGCAGCACCTGTCGCTTCACCTGGAACGACTCCGTGACGCCCAGCTCCGCCATGTTGCCCACCGAGCCTTCAGACATGTCTGCAGGGGAGAAAACTCACGCTCGTCAAAACGAAGAAAGAAAATCTATTAAAACTAAAGAAGCAAAAGGTCTTCGTGTCCCGTGAGGCGTTCAGGTTCAGTCCGTTCACTCACTCAGCCCACTGTTGGTCTTGTTCTCCTGGTGTGCAGCTCTCAGTTGAGCCACCAGGTCGGCGCTGTCGTAGCCGGCGTTGTCGGCGATGATGGTCGGCAGCTGGAGGAGAAGAAGAAATTAAATGAATAAACAAATATAGACTTTAAGACGTTTAAGGAAACTTTTAAAAAAGCAACAAACTTAAAGAAATACATTTTTCCGGTAAACAGGAAGTAGACGTACCATCCTCAGAGCCTTGGCGAACGACTCCATGGCAACCGCCTCCTTTCCTGGCGTCCGATTGGCCAGATCGGTCACCACCTTGGCCATCAGCATCTCGGAGCAGCCTGAGGGAGACGAGGCGTTCAGGGTCACAGGTTACGCATGAACGACTCTTGCACACTGTGTGTACCTGTGTGTGTGTGTGTGTGTTTGTCTGTGTCAGTCAGTATGTGTGTGTGTGTCAGTGTGTGTTACGTGTCCGTGTGTACCTCCTCTGTAGACGGTTCGTGTAACAGTGTGTGTGTGTGTGTGTGTGTATCAGTGTGTGTGTGTGTGTCAGTGTACCTCCTCTGTAGACGGTTCGTGTCAGTGTGTGTATGTATCAGTGCGTGTGTATGTATGTGTATCAGTGTGTGTATGTATGTGTATCAGTGTGTGTGTACCTCCTCCGTAGACGGTGCGTGTCAGTGTGTGTGTGTGTATCAGTGTGTGTGTGTGTGTCAGTGTACCTCCTCCGTAGACTGTGCGTGTAACAGTGTGTGTGTGTGTGTGTGTGTACCTCCTCCGTAGATGGTGCGTGTCAGTGTGTGTGTACCTCCTCCGTAGACGGTGCGTGTCAGTGTGTGTGTACCTCCTCTGTAGACGGTGCGTGTCAGTGTGTGTGTACCTCCTCTGTAGACGGTGTGTGTCAGTGTGTGTGTACCTCCTCCGTGGACGGTGCGTGTCAGTGTGTGTGTGTATCGTGTGTGTGTACCTCCTCTGTAGACGGTGTGTGTCAGTGTGTGTGTACCTCCTCCGTAGACGTTGCGTGTCAGTGTGTGTGTGTATCGTGTGTGTGTACCTCCTCCGTAGACGGTGCGTGTCAGTGTGTGTGTACCTCCTCTGTAGACGGTGTGTGTCAGTGTGTGTGTACCTCCTCCGTAGACGTTGCGTGTCAGTGTGTGTGTGTATCGTGTGTGTGTACCTCCTCCGTGGACGGTGCGTGTCAGTGTGTGTGTGTATCGTGTGTGTGTACCTCCTCCGTAGACGGTGTGTGTCAGTGTGTGTGTGTATCGTGTGTGTGTACCTCCTCCGTGGACGGTGCGTGTCAGTGTGTGTGTACCTCCTCCGTAGACGGTGTGTCAGTGTGTGTGTACCTCCTCCGTAGACGGTGCGTGTCAGTGTGTGTGTGTGTCAGTGTGTGTGTACCTCCTCCGTGGACGGTGCGTGTCAGTGTGTGTGTGTATCGTGTGTGTGTACCTCCTCCGTAGACGGTGTGTGTCAGTGTGTGTGTGTATCGTGTGTGTGTACCTCCTCCGTGGACGGTGCGTGTCAGTGTGTGTGTACCTCCTCCGTAGACGGTGCGTGTCAGTGTGTGTGTACCTCCTCCGTGGACGGTGCGTGTCAGTGTGTGTGTGTGTCAGTGTGTGTGTACCTCCTCCGTGGACGGTGCGTGTCAGTGTGTGTGTACCTCCTCCGTGGACGGTGCGTGTCAGTGTGTGTGTGTGTCAGTGTGTGTGTACCTCCTCCGTGGACGGTGCGTGTCAGTGTGTGTGTACCTCCTCCGTGGACGGTGCGTGTCAGTGTGTGTGTACCTCCTCCGTAGACGGTGCGTGTCAGTGTGTGTGTACCTCCTCCGTAGACGGTGCGTGTCAGTGTGTGTGTGTACCTCCTCCGTAGACGGTGCGTGTCAGTGTGTGTGTGTACCTCCTCCGTAGACGGTGCGTGTCAGTGTGTGTGTGTACCTCCTCCGTAGACGGTGCGTGTCAGTGTGTGTGTGTACCTCCTCCGTAGACGGTGCGTGTCAGTGTGTGTGTGTGTACCTCCTCCGTGGACGGTGCGTGTCAGTGTGTGTGTACCTCCTCCGTAGACGGTGCGTGTCAGTGTGTGTGTGTATCAGTGTGTGTGTGTGTCAGTGTGTGTACCTCCTCCGTAGACGGTGCGTGTCAGTGTGTGTGTGTATCAGTGTGTGTGTGTGTCAGTGTGTGTACCTCCTCCGTAGACGGTGTGTGTCAGTGTGTGTGTGTATCAGTGTGTGTGTGTCAGTGTGTGTACCTCCTCCGTAGACGGTGCGTGGCTCCTTCACCGTCTGAGCTAACACACAAAGCGCGTCGTGAAGTGAACGTTCGGCCTCGTCCAGAATCTGCTGAGTCGCTCCTCTCAGGACGACGGTGCACGCCTCACCTGAGGGGAGGGGTCAGAGGTCAGGGGTCAAACCCAGAGCCTCAATGGAGGTGCAGTCTGACGTGTAACAGATCTCATATTGTTTAATTAAAGCACAAGGAGACAGAGTGTGTATTATATATTATATTCATCACCAACACTACATTTTACTAGATTACACCTGAACGCATCATGAGAACATAATTTTCCTTAAGCCAGTACTCATTTACACTAACCGGCGCCTGAACGCACCACGAGAATGATATCATTCATCTTCAGTAAGTACTCATTTACACTGAGCGGCGCCTGAACGCACCACGAGAACGATATCATTCATCTTCAGTAAGTACTCATTTACACTGAGCGGCGCCTGAACGCATCATGTAACCGAAGGGAACCTGACTGGTCTTCCGCTAACGTTACTGTGTGTGTGTGTGTCCGTACCCATGGCGACCCCAGAAAAGTGGATGAGCGTGTCCTCTCCGATCATCACCTCCTCGATCAGCTTGCAGTGACCCAGCTTCACCATCTCCGGATGGTCGAAGGTGGAGCTGATCTCTCCTCCTGGTCACAGTTGAAGAGAATGCGTCAGTTTAAACTTGACACATACATGCGGGGTGTGTGTGTGTGTGTGTGTGTGTGCACGTACCAGTGACCAGAGCGAGGCGCTCGACGCCGGCGAAGTCGGCGTGCTCGATGGCCATGACGCCGGCCTGAGCGAACAGCTGCTCCGGATAGTTGTAGATCAGCTGCCTGTGAAGGAGACGCGATGATGTCATCAAATATGACAACTTAAAAACACGCAACACACACACACGTTGTTGTGTAGTGTCACTGTGTGTGTGTGTGTGTGTACCTGTTGATGAAGCAGTTGATTCCGTGCTTCAGGATTCGGTCGACCTTCTCCTTCATCTTCTCCTTCTCCGCCATTTCGATCTCGGCAACCTTCGCTGTCGAGTCGACGCGAACCCTGGAGCCAAAGATCTGACACACACACACACACAATAAAACCACAGGTCTTTGAATGCCTCATGCGCGACACATTCTTCCATTAGAAAAAGAAGCCAAGCTGAAGCTTATAAAACGTGATCAAAAACATTTTATTCTACGGGTTTAATTTAAAATCTCTTTAAATAATCTGTTGTGTGTGTGTGTCTCTGTGTGTGTGTGTGTGTACCTTGATCTTGTCGGTGTCCATGCCGGTGTTGGCGATGAGGATCTTCACGTTCTCGAGCCTCTTCGGCTGGTTCACTCCGATCTTCTTGTCGAGCAGGAAACCTGAAGACGAAGCAGAGGGAAGCGTGAACATCCCAGCGGCCAATCAGAGCCCTCCTCCTCCTCCATCCCAAGTCCCGCCCCTTACCTTCGTCCAGGTAGGAGTCGGTGAGGCTGCCGCCCAGCTTCTTGATGACGTGGATGGCCTCCAGGTTCCCGGAGCCCTTCAGCCTCATGACGGCGTCCACGGCCAGCTGGGAGAAGTGGGCTTTGTGGTGAGTCAGCAGTTTGGAGGACAGCGTCGTGCGGGCGATGTTCAGCAGGTCCTCCTGGAAGAGCGCCGCGTCGTTGCTTCACAGGACAAGAGGCGCCATTAATATACTAAAATATTGCAACTTCTTCTGTGCAGCGCTTATTAAAACAGGTCAAAAACAAAACAGGTCTTCAATTAAGAGATCAGGAAAAATGGACTTTTTTAAAATCTAATATTTAAAAGAGAAACTAAACGATGACGTCATCAAGATGAAAAACTTCCAAATAATAATAATAAAAGATCAATTCAACATCTTTTTCAAATTTTTATTCCTTTTGATGTTTTTCATCTTTGCTATAAAAACACAACCGTCTCCATATTTGTTCATAATAAAATGTTTATATGCAGATTTTAATATTTATTCACTCTTTTTTTCCCCTCAAATTTATTGCTGGATTTAATTTACAAATATAGTCATACGGCTGAATTTAAATCTTGTCATTTAAATAATAAACATTACTCCTTTTTTTGTGAGAAAATAAAAAGTGTTTATTAAATTATTAGATTTTTTTTTTATCAAAGCCAATAAAATCAGAAGATTTTAGTTTTTATTTCTAACTTCACTTCCTGATCGATATATTTGGCTCGTTTTATTGATTCTGTGCGATTGTACATTTTAAATGAGAACAAAAAACTAGATTCAAAGAATAAAGTAAACACAAAAAAAAGGAACTCATTAAAATATTAATTTAAACAAAAGAAGTTAATTGTTCCTTTTCTTCACTGGAACTCTTTGGAACCCTCAATCAATAACTGGCTCCGCCCACCTGTGGTCCACAGCCGCCTCCCTCAGGGCGTCTCTGGCCGTCTGCGTGGCCTTCCTCCAGCCGGCGATGATGGTCTGCGGGTGAATCTTCTTGGCGATCAGCAGCTCGGCTTCCTGTCGCGGTTTAAAGGAGCGGCGTTGAGTCACGTGACCAAACAGGAAGTAAACAAACACGTTAAAACTTTGTTTTATTTTACCCGCAGCAGCTCAGCGGCGAGCACCGTGACGGAGGTCGTCCCGTCTCCGACCTCATCGTCCTGAACCTTCGACATGTCTGGAAACACATTATGTTACGCTGTGAAAAGAGTCCTGTCAATTCATTATTATTTATTATTATATTCAACAGTTTGTTGTTCTTGAACTGCGACGGAAAACAGCTTCACGACAACGTGTTTAAAAGGTTATTATGAAAAATGTGTTTTGAGTGCAAAAACAATAAACAGAGAGAAAAAATAAATATAGAATAGAAAGACAATGAAAAAAAGGTTCAAAATGTACATTTTAAATGTAAAAGCTGTGCAGGAAAGTTTCAGAGGGACAATAATCCAGATTCAGCTTCACTCACCAACCAGAACTTTGGCGGCCGGGTTGTCGACGCCGATGGCTTTCAGGATGGTCGCTCCGTCGTTGGTCACCGTCACCGTGCCGCCTTTCCCTCCGCCGAGCAGGATCTTATCCTGGAGACAGAATAAATAGATATATTATATATGAATAAATATACAGTATATATAAGAATAAATATATATAAGAATAAATATATATAAGAATAAAAATAAAGTATATCTAAATAATATATATGAATATATATAAGAATAAAAACACAGTATATATAAATATATATGAATAAATAAATATAAGAATAAATATACAGTATATATAAATAAATAATATATATATGAATAAATAAATATACAGTATATATAAATAAATAATATATATATGAATAAATAAATATACAGTATATATAAATAAATATATATGCGGCCATTTTTTCATATTTTTCTACACTTTGGTCACTTTTCTGGTTCATTAAAGCTCTAATTTCACATCTAAACGTGTTCCATGAAAACAAGACGCGTCTCTGGTGATGACCGTGACCCACCATTCCCTTCGGGCCCAGAGTGCTCTTCACCAGGTCCCCGATGGCGATGGCGCCGATGAAGGACGACTGAGGGGAGAAAAACATCGATGGTTCAATTTGGGAAATGATAAACCGGACGAGTCGCTCCACGAACAGCTGAGAACAAAATAAAAACTCACCAAACGCGCCGTCTCGGCTTTTTCTTCATCTGCTCCATGACGGAAGATGTTCATCGGTGCCATTGATAAGGACGCCTGCAACCCATCGATCAATAACGTCACACACACACACACACACACACACACACTGACAACACTAAAACATAGATGTTCATCTCAGGAGGGATTCTGAAATAAATATACATTTACGACACATGTGCTGCCTTAAAGCTAACTATTATATTAATCAATGATAGTTAAAGCTATCAATAGTATTAACCCTAAAACCTTTATAATTACACCGTATATTATTATTAAGGACACCTTTAGTTTTCAGCCTCACATGTTAAACTGAATGAGTGTTTTGTAAAGTTTAAAAAAAAAAGTCACATTGAAATTTGGGGAACTGAGATGTACATTTTACAGACCAACTAATAACTGGTAGATTAATCGATATTAAATAGTCGTTAGTTGCGGCCTTATATTTTACTACGTTATGCTTCCCATTCAGAGACATGCTGCTATAGGCCTAGACGGATAGGGGACATCTTAGGATACACTGAGCTCCTCTCGCCTCTTCTCTCTCTCCATTAATAACTCATTTTTCCTCTGAGTCGTTGTACTTTTCTCTCCTCGCAGGTTTACAAGGGTCCTGGTCCTATCTGGACCCTGGTCCTGGTTTTATCTGGACCCTGGTCCTGCATGACACCTACTATCATTATTAGTTGCATTTCCATTAGCATTGCTAATAGCATAGCTGCTTCTATTAACATTATTATTTCTGGTAGCTGTAACTTTTCCATCATGCTACTACTCTCATATTAATAATATCTGTCGTATGCATTGAATGCGTCAGGTTTCTCATAACGTTTTTTGGGGAGTTGTTCCTGTGCGAGGTCAAAGGTCAGGAGATGTCGTATGTGTACAGATTGAAGGCCCTCTGAGGCAAATTTGTTATTTGTATTTTTGGGTGGTGCAAAATTAATTTAATAGGGGAAACGATTTAGGCGTTGACGTCACTATTTATTCCGAGCGCCCCTGAACGCAGCACCCCCCCCCCTTCGTTTCATCCCAGAAGCCGCTAGAAGCTTCCAGCCACAAAGACCGACGAGCTAACCGGAAGCTAACGGGCTCATCCGAGGAGAACAATAACCCAAAGTCTTTACAAACAGAACCCTCCAACAGAACCTCAAAAGGTTCTACGGTCTGAAACGAACCCCGCGGTTCCTCCACGCGATATGAATCCACTCTGACGCAGTTTAGTTCAGCCGTTAGCGGATCCATCGCGTCCACGTGCTCGCTCACCGGTTTGGCCCCCGCGAGCCAACCGGAAGCTAAAACGGGCTCCTAACGAGCAACGCAGACGGTCCGGTGACGTTGTGAACAGCCTCTCCGGGGGTGAACCTGCTCACACGGCGGAACAACGCGTCTGTGAGCCGCTTCTGTCGGAGTAAAAGAGAGTAAATGAGTGTAAAAGCTCACCATGATGTCTGTGAGTCGGGGATGAAGCCGTGCGCGCACACAGAAGAAGGGTTGGGGCGGGGCAGTGGCGTCGTGACGTAGTGACGTAGTGACGTAGAAAACGTAAAGCTGCGTACAACACGCAGCTGCCACCTTCTGCGCAGATTTTTCTTCCGGTCCTTATATGAATTAAATCAAGAAAACAGAGGTTGGGAATAGAAATGTAATTATTTTTGGCAAAAGATTTTTAAACATAGATGTATTTTTATACATATATTTTTTTTATATTCTAAAAATATTTTTTATATTCTAAATATATATAATATAAAAAATAAAATACTATACATATATGTATATAATATATTATATTATTATTTCTCACTAGGTTGTTTTATGTTTATGAAATGTCTTCTGTGGAATATGACATAACCTAAAAATAATATATCATTAAAGATTTAAAAGAATAATAATATGAGTTTCTTTTTTATAAGATAAGATAATCCTTTATTATTTATTTATTATTATGAAAAATGTAACTGAATTAGGCGGTGCAGTGCACAATGTTTTGTACCAAACAATAGAGGAAGATGCGATGCAAAGCTTCAGAAAAGATCTTGTTGTGAGATTGATTTGTCAATTATACCTTTTGTTTTGTATTTTGATGTATATTAAAAATATTATGTTTCAGCTTTTCTTAATAATATAAATCAAGTAAATAGAAATACCAACAATTCAGTAGATTTATTTGCATTTTTACAGAAACATATTTAATGACTAGTTGAAATCTTAGAATACTTTTACTTCAATAAGGTTTTGGATACGGGTTCTGAATAAGTCGTCTGCTGCTCATGCAGAACACCAGATGGCATCAGAGGTCCACGTTTAACTAAACAAGACTCTTAATGAAGCGTGCAGTTCACAGAAAGGCCTGCGAAGGGTGCTCTCCGTCTGCAGCGTTTAACATTCTGAGGACATTAAATAACATTTTAATTTGAAGTTTTCCAGTTTGGATCCAGATATAGAAATATGTCTTTTTTTAAACTTTAACAGAAGGAACAAATAATGAACAGGGGAGGAAGTTACATTTATTAATCAAGTAAAAAACAGCAAAACACAAACATAACCATCATCTCCTCTTCGTCAGGCCCCGCCTCCGGCTTCTGTGATTGGCCGGCTGGACGGGAAGGCAGTAGATGTGCATGGGGAACTTCCTGAAGTAGCTGCTGACCCAGGGTCTGCGGAGGAAACACCTGAAGTTACACCGTGAGACAGAACATAGTGCTCAGGCGGAGGGATACGAGCCAGGGGCGTGTTTACTTGGCGACGCGCTGCCCGAGCCTCAGGTAACACAGGTGTGTCCTCAGCAGGTTGTTCTCTTGTCGACGAAGGAAGCCGGCTTCACGCTGCGGCTCCACGTCCACACACCGGAGGTCAGCCTCAACACGACCCAACTGAAACACACACACACACACAGACACACACAAACACACAGACACACACACACAGACACACACACACAGACACACACACACAGACACACACAGAGACACACACACAGACACACACAGACACACACACAGACACACACACACAGACAGACACACACAGACACACGCACACAGACACACAGACACACACACACACACACACACACACAGACACACACACACACACAGACACACAAATTAATACATCAAATGTGAATTCATCCGCCGCTAAAAAATAGTCCCCAACAAATGCACATATGTGGACTGAAAACATAAAACAAAATATAAAATAAAACATAAGAAATGTCTAAAATGTTTATATTTAACCATTATGATTAATTAATAAATAACAGTATTAGTTCTGACCTCTAGGTGGCGCTGTTTCACCCACACCTCACCGTTACCTCCTCCAGCAGAATGCCGTTGTCCTCCAGCTTCCTCTGCTGCTCGCACAGAGCCGGCGACGCCGGGTCAGACAGACGCCTCACTTCCTGTCTGTCTGCCTCGTCCACACCTGGTTCACCTGCTCCACCCGTCTGCTGCTGGACGTTCGGAGGCATGAAACAGGTACTGAGAGAGAGAGAGAGAGAGAGAGAGAGTGATGGGTTCCTGTCAATACACACACACACAGACACACACACACACACACACACACACACGCCTGAGAATGTCAGGAAAAGTAGTACACGGTAGAAGTATAAAGTAACAGATAATAGAAATACTAAACCAAAGTACAAGTACCTCAGTGTCCTCTTCTCATGAAGGTAGTATTATTGTTACCTTTGCTCTCTGCTGTCCGACTCCTCCTGAATCTGAGAGAGAAGACGAGTTCTCAGCCTGCACTGCAACACACACACACGCACACACGCACACACACACACACACACACACACACACACACACACACACACACACACACACACATACACACACACACACACACACACACACACACACACATACACACACCCACACGGAGGATAGAGTATCAGTTAATTACATGCTTCAGAAGAGGACGGATGGAAGCCTGGAAGAGACAGTTTCTGTGGTGATGAGAGACATCTGTCCATCAGACTCCGAGCTGACAGACGACACCTCCACACACACACACACACACACACACACATACACACACACACGCACACACACACACACACACACACGCACACACACATACACACACGCACACACACACACACGCACACACACATACGCACACACACACACACGCACACACACATACACACACGCACACACACACACACACACGCACGCACACATACAAACACGCACACACACACACACACACACACACACCGCTGACCTCAGAGACCCATAAAGGTGAAATGTCCCGATAGTGACTCAAAGTCCTCCTCCTCGTCCGGGTCCCCACATGGGACCTTATTTCAGAAAAGATGTGTGTGGCCTGTGTGACCCCTTAAAGAAGGATAGTCCTCTTTGGATGGATGAACTGCAAATCTATTTTATCTGTAAGTATTATCAATAAAGTGTGACTATCTATCACCTTCATTTAGCTGTAATATTATTATTATTATTGATTACGATGATTAAATCTGCAGATTTATTCATCATAATCAATATCACTGCAGATAACTTTCCAATATTGATTTCAACAATCTAAGAGTCCTGATTCACAAAATTAGATTTCTGTGCATAAAAAATATTCTCTTCATAGAAAACATTGGAACATTTTATTTGATGGATTCTTGTTTTAAAAACAAATACATCAACGTAATGAAAAAATAAATATTATTATATATATTTATTTAAATATATATAATATATAATATATATATATATATATGTATATATTATATTATTATATATACGTAAATAAAAATATATATAATATTGTATATATATAATATTATTATACATCTATATATATATAACAATACATATACATATATATGTATATGTATATATAAAAGAATCAAGCAGGTTTCTTCCTACTCACAGTGTTCTGGGTGTCCATGTCTCAGAGTTTGTGTGTTTCCTTTCTGCAGCGGAGACGTTCGTCTCTGACACCTAATTAGTCTGTTTCTCCTGCTGCACCTCCTCCGCCTGAATTAGTCATCAGTGTGTGTTTGTGTGTGCGTGTTTGTGTTTGGTTGTTTGTGTGTTTCTCTACAGCTGAAAGACAAAACAGCCTTCTCTCCTAAAAAGTACTAAAAGTCTCCAAAACCAGAATCCACATTGTTGATTTTTAGTCAAGAAAGATCCGATGAGATTTGTTTACCTCATTGTTTATTAGTTTTCATTTCACATAACAAAGAGCATTTAGGATTCAGTCACATTCATAGAAAAGATTAATTATTTAATTAAATGCCAGTTACACACTTTAGAAATGACTATGTACATTTTTACTTTTAATAAGTAACTTTAACATGTTGTAATTACTACTTTTCGACCTGTAAAATGATCTTCAATTCCTAAATTTAGAAGAATATTTTTCTCAAAGGTTTTACTGTTTAAGACTAAATTACAAAAAACATTGTCTGACATCAACATTTAGGATTTTATTTCTCTGAATTCTTGGTGTGGGATTTTGAAAATAATCCCACATGTCTTCCACGTAGATGTAAATATTATTCCATCAGAGAATATCAGTACTTTACAGTAAATACACTTTATCAATAACAATAACTAAAACAGCAAACGCCTCATCACAGTTTGCATGTCGACTGAATACGATACTCACATTAAGTTTAGTCTAAATAAGGTTGAACTCCACATATAGAGCCAAATATTTGAGGAAAGCCAGAACAATAAAGTAATTCAGTTTTTAATTTTACGGTTTTGAGGAGAAAATAAAGCCAACGTCGTCGCAAATGTAATGTCTGACCAGTGACATTTTATTGAGAGCTAACGAATGTTAAATGAAGTGAATATATAAATATAGTTATACATAAACATAAAGATGTATGCATATCTAAACACTTTCTCAGAAAGAGGAACATAAATGAGAATAAAAGAGTAAATAAAGTACATAAAAGGAGATATTGTGTTAATCTGATATGAAAACAAATTCCACTGCACCCCATTTTTACATTTTTGCAATTTCGCAGAACAATCGATCAGCAAAAGCGACGAGTATCACAAAAAGTTTAGTAAAGTTTGATTTGCAGGTTTAAAAAAATGTAAAAGCAGACGTGATGACAATCTGCTTAATGTTAATTGCACTTAATATATTAATATTCTTTTCTGTCTTTAAACGTGCGTCCCTGAGTCCGTGCAGTGCCGATAGAAGTGGAAGTGGTAGTCGGTGAACAGCACCCCCGCGAAGTGGTGGTCGGTACTGCAGTTAGCTTGACCCTGAGAGGAGCACGTATTATTACATGTATTAATACAGTAAATACATCAAGGTAGTGAGTCTGCAGATATATATTTAGTTATGTTAATAAATGGTAAAGTATCTTAAAGTGGTTTAAAAATGCAGCTGATAAAGTGATAGCTCGTCTTTAGTTTAAGTACATTATACTTGCTATATTTCTATTAATGACAACAAATCCCATTAAAAGACCAAAAGCAACCACTTGTTAGTACTTGCTGACTTCCTGTCTTTGGCTCATTTGTTCCTACTGAAGACGTAAGTCTTTAAAAACACAAATACATCATATAATATAATAAAAAGTCTCAGTATCGTTAAAAACAGCTGATTGCTGGAGGTGTTTTTCTTATTGGGGACTAGTTTCAGCGGTGGAAGGATAAATCCGTCTGTGGTACACACAATACTTGGAAGAATCCCCACATTCACGACTCTGTAGGGCCATTTTATTAGTGCTAATATTCCATCATAGATCTGTTAACAATGAAATAATAATAATAAAAACAGGAGTCTTGTGCTTCACAAAACCTTTTCTTATAGAAACAGAGGACAGGAAATACAAAAAGTAATTTTTCTTACGGCCACTGTGGAGCGAAAGTGATACGAGCTGTGATAAAGACGAGCGACGTGAAGAGGCCATTCATGTTCTCCCTGCAGAAACACACACAAACACACACACACACACACACACACAATCAGCTCCATGTTTACTACGTTTACATGTCACATCTTTATTTTAAAAGTCATTTTTGGATTAAAAACATCTTTCATTTCCAGCAAATCCTGAATGAATGTTATGAAACTAGATTATTTCCATATTAAATCAACCTGTGTTTCTTAGTTTATTATGATTAATGTCCGAGCAGCTGTGATTGGCGTGCCGTTGTCCTGACGTGTCGTCCATTATTCATCAGTGTTTATCCCACAAGCTGCATTATTCACTGGGAGGTAACTGAGTTAGTGGGTGGAGCCTCAGTGACCCGAAAACCAACATATGCACATGGAAGTGGATCCAAGTGAGAACACCAATAGTGTTCTGATGCTCATGTGTTCTCACAGGTGGTACACGTCTAGCCAGTGATTAAAATGACTAACTAAACCTGGAGAAGCAGCATTCAGTTTGTATGCTCCACATATTTTAAATCAGGGCTTTAAACCTTTACTGAATGAAATGTACATTAAGTCAGAATAAATTAATTATGTGTTTATTCCTCATAACTGCAGAGGAATGTGCTGCCACATCAGGAGGATCAGAAACCAGGTCAAAGGGTAATAAACCCACAAAATAAAGTACATTAACAAAGCTGTGAAGGCTCAGATTATAATCAATGAATCACCCAATCAACAGGTCACTGATATTGACCTGAGTGTTTGACGGGTATCGGCTCCCAGTGACGGTGTTCATGTCCAGCAGAGCGGAGCAGGAGGCCGACTCATCGAGGCTGCACAGATACACCACCAGCAGCTCCGTGGAACTACGCAGGAACACAGTATTTATTTATATATATATAAAATACAGTATGTATGCTGTGTATATATATAATATGATGTGAAATAACTATACAGGTTATGTGAGCAGATATTAGTCCCAACTCTAATACTTTAAGCTTTCACTAATGATGTTTTCATTAATTGTATTTTTGGAAGTTTCTTTTTGCACTTTAGCAACAGAAAGTGTGAGTCAATGGATGCAAATGTTAGCAAAGTTACGATTATGGAGGTTTTTCAGTTTATATTCGTACTTACTTCATGAGCAGAGTGACTCTCATGTTGACCGGGACAAACGGGCTGATGGGAACCCGGTAGGTGTACCGACCTGGTCTGAAGGAACCACAGGGAACATCAAGTTAACACCAACTAACTAACCAACTAACTGACCGACTGACTAACTAACTATCTAACTAACTAACTGACCGACTGACTAACTAACTATCTAACTATCTAACTAACTAACTGACTAACAATCTAACTAACTAACTAACTGACCAACTGACTAACTAACCAACTAACTGACCGACTGACTAACTAACTAACTATTTGACCGACTGACTAACAATCTAACTAACTAACTGACCAACTGACTAACCAACTAACTGACCGACTGACTAACTAACCAACTAACTGACCGACTGACTAACTAACTAACTGACCGACTGACTAACAATCTAACTAACTAACTGACCAACTGACTAACTAACTATCTAACTGACCGACTGACTAACTAACCAACTAACTGACTGACTGACTAACTAACTAACTAACTAACTGACCGACTGACTAACAATCTAACTAACTAACTGACCAACTGACTAACTAACTATCTAACTGACCAACTGACTAACTAACCAACTAACTGACCGACTTACTAACTAACCAACTTACTGACCGACTGACTAACTAACTAACTAACTGACCGACTGACTAACAATCTAACTAACTAACTGACCAACTGACTATCTAACTAACTAACTGACCGACTGACTAACTAACTAACTATCTAACTAACTAACTAACTAACTGACCGACTGACTAACTATCTAACTAACTAACTGACCGACTGACTAACAATCTAACTAACTAACTGACCGACTGACTAACTAACTAACTAACTAACCAACTAACTGACCGACTTACTAACTAACCAACTAACTGACCGACTGACTAACTAACTAACTAACTAACTGACCAACTGACTATCTAACTAACTAACTGACCGACTGACTAACTAACTAACTAACTAACTGACCGACTGACTATCTAACTAACTAACTGACCGACTGACTAACTAACTAACTAACTGACCGACTGACTAACTATCTAACTAACTAACTGACCGACTGACTAACTAACTAACTAACTAACTAACTGACCGACTGACAGTTTCCTTCACTCACCCACATTGGTCTCTCAGGCAGTATTTACTGTCAATCAGCTGCTGGTTCTCTTTGATCTTGAAGGAATGGATGCTGGTGTTCGTCCCTGAAGGAGATAATTATGGAGACGCGTCACATTGTGTGTAAACGTTTTATTAAATGTAGAAAGAGAACACTCACAGTCTCGGGCGTTTTTCAGCCTGTTGAGTTTTTCTTTCCCTCTTTCTGCAGAACAAGAACACACCAACGATTACATCGTCGCAGATTATAGATCTGTTAATATCCAAATGTGTGCATTTACAGTCATCTTTTCATTCCCTTTGCTCACATTCATGTCCACGTTATGTATAAAGGAAGTTACCCTTCAGATCAGAGGAGACGTTGGAGTCGGCACTGCCCCCTGCAGGTGGTTCACAGCAGTACACCCGTTCACAGTACAGCAGGTCGCAGAAGTCCACATCCGGGGGCCAGGGGCCAGGTGGGCTGGTGGGGGGGACTGGACCAGAGAAGTGGGAGTTAGCGTTAGAACAAAAATAAGCTGTTTAAGCATTCTATTGATTTACCTTTTAAATTAGCATTGAAGCCAATATATGTGAGTGTGAAACAAATGACAATACATTTAACTCTGAGTTGGCAGTGAGCAGATATAAGTATGTGAAATAACAAACTGTCAGGAGTTATCTCCACATTATCGGACATTTCTTTGGACTCTGGATGATAATTATTGTTCGTTAAAGTGTCCGTAGCCAGCGTGGAGGTTACCTGTGCTGCTGCCGGCGGTGGTCTGCAGAGGCCCCACATTGCTGTTACTAGCAGACACAAACAACAATCAGGGAAACAACCCCACAGAACACAACAATTACGTTTTAATAATTATTAAGTTTGATTGTTTTTGGTACTTAAGACAACCTCATCAATATCACAGGTAGATTTCGAGGCAGCGACTAAACACGCTTAACAACGTGTGTTTGAACATCCAGAATGGAACAAGGTTTTAAAGTTGCTTGAATGAAGTCATTATAAATGACCTCTACAGTAAAAGAAGGCTTGTTCTTTTACCTGTTGTCGTCAATGTCTTTCTCCCTCAAGTTTAGTAAGTACAGAGCGGTTATAAAGATGACACTGCGCACAAACACACATAGTACAATTCAGTTTAATTATTATGAATCTTTCTCAATTTGACATATTATTTATATGAAGTGAAAACAGGAAGTGAGACAGCCTCACCAGAAAGCCATGGTGGTGACCACGGTGAAGACGCTGGCCTGCAGGACTTTGTACTTCTGACTCCAGCCGGCTTTCTGAACGCTCTCCTTACAAGCAGCCGGAGTCGAGGGCATCGACACACTGCTGTGCTTCCTGGCTTTCCTGTTGGAGGAACGACCCAGTGGCATTGTAACGCAACATTGTAACGCAACATTGTAACGCAACATTGTAACGCAACATTGTAACGCAACATTGTAACGCAACATTGTAACGCAACATTGTAACGCAACATTGTAACGCAACATTGTAACGCAACATAGTAACGCAACATAGTAACGCAACATAGTAACGCAACATAGTAACGCAACATAGTAACGCAACATAGTAACGCAACATTGTAACGCAACATTGTAACGCAACATTGTAACGCTACATTGTAACGCTACATTGTAACACTATATTGTATATATTATTCAGTTACCGTAGATTGTTTCCTGTTTTATTTACTGTTTATCATACTATGTCTTGTATGCACTTTACCCCTTTGCTGCTGTAATCCTGTAAATGTCCCCACTGCGGGACTAATAAAGGATTATCTTATCTTACATTTTAACGCTACATTGTAACACTACATTGTAACACTACATTGTAACGCTACATTGTAACGCTACATTGTAACGCTACTTTGTAACGCTACTTTGTAATGTAACACATAACATAACATTGTCACGTAAAAAATGTAACGTAACATCATAAAGTAACATCACAATGTAACACCATGGGTGCCACTGAAGAGAACAAAACAGAGACCTTTGAGATTGTAACTTAAAAAATATTCTTTACCGCAAAAGGTCTAATAAACTAACCATAATAATTAAATAATTAAATAGTGATATTGTCAATGAATTATCAACACTTGAGATCAAAACTCCATTAATCTCAGTCAGTGACCTTGACCAGAGATTAAGAATATCTTGTCCTTCAACCTGTTAGTCATTGCCTATATTCCCCACAATGCCTTGCAACAAGAAACAGACATTGGGCAAAACCACAGCACAGGAAATGGCCGGTTGGTGACACTTGACCACTTAATCTTTCTTTTAGCTGCACTTCTTTTTTGAAAGTTTTTTTTTTACAACTGCAGCTCTTCATTCACATAAACGTTCACAGAAGCCTTCAGAGGCTCGTCGGCCTTGAACTGTGATGCCCTGATAACACAGTGATATGTAGCACACACACACACACACACACACACTGAACTGCACTCACACACAGAATTTTCTTTTCAGTTCACGACCCTAAACTACAACTCAAGAATGTCCTTTAGAACTTTTATCTATAATAACAGGTAAATGGATGGATGGATGAATGAATGAACGAATGAACTAATGGTTGACTGGATGAATGGATGGATGGATGGTTGAATGAATGGATGGTTGAATGAATGGTTGAATGGATGGATGAATGGTTGAATGGATGATTGGATGGATGAATGCATGAATGGATGGATGGACGAATGGATGAATGGATGAAGGTACCCGGTGGAGCGCAGGCTGCCTGTCAGGCTCTTCAACTTTGCCAGTCGGTGGTTCCAGACCTCCAGATCATTAATCCGAGTCTCCAGGTTGTCGGTGAGCTTCGACAGTTGCTGCACCGCCCCCACGTTCTCCATGAAGATCTGCTCCTGGAGGACGAGGAGGGGAGGGGGAGGAGGAGTAAGAGGAGGAGGGGGAGGAGGAAGAGGAGGAGGAGGAGGGAATACGGTTTTCTTTCAGATCATTCTTAATTTCAACTTTGATAGCATGCTTGTTGCTAAGGCTCATGGGAGATGTAGTTGTTTGGAGGTAGCCAACACACTTGTATCTTTAGTTCTCAGCCTTTTATCTGACAGCATAGACCAAAAGCACTAAAATATTCATTCATTTTATTCCAAGAAAACACATAAAGCGTTACAACTGAAATCTTTACTCAATTAAACGATTGTTTTTTGGAAGAAGAAGAAGAAGAAGAAGAAGTGGAAGAGGAGGAGGGGGGGGGGGAGATTACTTTGTCCACCATGAGGAAATGAGGAATCTTCTCTCCATCAGAACAGGAAACATCTCCGACCTCCGTCACCGCCGACGGCAGCAGCTCCTTCACCTCCTGAGCGATGATACCTGGAACACAATCCGAGAGCCTCACACTAACCTGGTGCGGTGAATAAATGTAATATTGGGATAAAGTTTTAACGCCCCGTCACCTGTCTGGTGGGTGTGGTCTATCCCCATGGTGGAGGCGAACTCCGGTTTATAATCAAACTCAACGATCCTCATCTGAGTGATCCTCTTCAGCTGCTGCTCAGAGTCCACCTGAATGAAAACCTTTGTTACCAAACCGGCTCCAGAGGAATCAAACATGCGACCCCCATGAACGCCGTCTCACCTCCTGGATGTTCTCCTTGGCGCGGCGGTCGGACGGCTGCATGACGGCGCCCATCACCTTAGCGTTGCCGCAGACGACTAACGCCTCGTCGGGGGAGTCGGTGTTGATGCCCACGCGGCCTTGACAGACCACGGCGTCCTGCAGCGCCCCGCGCTGCCACAGGGCATCCCCGTCCATCTCGAACTGGCCCGGGTTGGAGGCCTGCGGAGGGCAGAGGCTGCAGTTCAATACACCAGATGTCTGAAGCTCTGCTTCTTCTCCAGAGTCTTTGTGCCTTATCTCCTCAGATTTACATGGATTCTGGTTCTATCTGGACCCTTGCCTCCTGCCTCCTGCCTCCTGTCTCCTGCCCCTTGCCTTTTGCCTTTTGCATCCTGTCTCCTGCCTTGTGCCTCCTCCTGTCTCCTGCCTTTTGATTCCTGCCGCCTGCCCCCTGCTCCCTGCCCCCTGCCCCCTGCTCCCTGCCCCTGCCCCCTGCCCCCTGCTCCCTGCTCCCTGCCCCTGCCCCCTGCCTCCTGCCCCCTGCCTCCTGCCTCCTGCCTCAATGCACATTAGTAACTCTACTTCTTACTCTGAGTCTTTGTGCTTTCTCTCCTTAGGTTTACACGGGTCCTGGTTTTACCTGGACCCTGGTCCTTGATCTATCTGGACCCTGGTACTTGATCTATCTGGACCCTTGCTCTCCTGAAGGTATCTTCCCTTTTTTGGGGGGGGAGTTTTTCCTGAACCGATGTCGTATGTGTACAGAATGTAAAGCCTTCTGAGGAGAATTTGTTATTTGTGATTTTGGGCTATACAAAATAAATGTAATCTAATTGATTGATGGTTTTTGATTGGTTTAAAGTCGGTGTTGCTACCCTGACGATGATTCTCTCTGACACCAGAGCTGTGAGGAGGAAGGTCTCGGCTCCTCCCACTGCAGCGTACAGACCAACCACCATCTGGAAATATCTACACAGGGCACACACAGTTAAACACAGTTCACTCACTCACTCACTTATTCATTCCCTCACTCACGCATTCATAAACACACCTCTGGTCAGGGTTGGGTTTGCCTTTCTTCCTCATGTTGTTGGACGTCGTCTCGCTGAAGTGCAGTCGGCCGAGCGTTACCTTGGTGATTTTGCCGCTGGGTAAACTGACCCTAGTGGAACAAAGTTTACTGTTCGTAAAATATTGAATTGCTGATTTGTTCAATGTTTAACAGAACACTGAAACCTCGAACATTCATTCATCACCGACTGTGTTGAATGAATGTTTTTCCGTGGAGTGAGAATCGGCCCATCACTGCCCCTTGTGGTCGAAGAACCAGTGAACAGGAAGTGACCTTATGTGGACTGAGGAGGAGTGACTTAGAGACGGCGTATACGTCTCTGGTGTCGTCCTGTCAATCACCTTGTAGCCCCGCCCTAAAACATACCCTGATTTATGGTCTGTTTGACTCTAAATTACCATAATTTACTAAATGAACATCACGCTGTATTGAAGAAGACTTGAAACTAGAGATTGAGACCATAAACTCATGTTTACAATGTTTACTGAGGGATGCAGACAGTGGCTTCCTGGGTGAAAGTCCTGTGTTTGTTTGACCCACCCACCCGAAGACTATCTTGCATAATAAACTACTGCTAGTGGTTGACTGAGTGTGTAATAAGGACGCAGGTGTGTTTACATTTGCCTCAGAGTGTTGAAGATGAGGTATGTGAAGCTTTGAGTCTTCATTTACTTCCCCAAACATTGTACCAGCACAGAACCAGGACCTTCTCCCCTAAGTGGACCCTACAGTCCCAAACTCCGTTAAACTGTGTATGTGGTGCATGTGGGATGCTTCGCTACCTGACGGGGTGGAAGGGCTTCTTGCTGCGGTTGGGCTGAGATTGTTCAATAGTCACCTGGTGGCTCGGCGACTCCAGCTGTGAGGAGTGAGACAGACAGGAGTCACCAGAGGAAAGACTGGATGCACTCAGCTGGTTGGGTTTCCCACAACTAAACTTCTAAAGTCTTTCATCTGAAGCTTGAAAGCAAAGTGCATACTTCTGTCTTTACGTACCTTGACCCCGAACACTTTAATCTGGAAGTGGTCGACTTGTTGCGGACCGCTCGGTGTCCTGACGTACGCCGGCTCCGCGGCCACGCCTATGTGAACAGTGACCTGGAAGTGGTTCTTCTTCTGGCAGACGAAGGCCTCGTCAGCCGCAGAGTAGTTGAAGCCTTTATCTGTGTCCACGTGGTAGGCAGGAGGAGACCTGGAGATGTAGAAGAAGAAGAAGAAGAAAAAGAAGAAGAAGAAGAAGTTGAAGCTCCTCCTCTGTGCAATGTGAGATTTTAAAATGAAAACCCAGATTCGGCCGGTTCGGAACTCACATTGTTTGGTAACTGCCGTCGTAAGAGGTGATCCAATGTTCCAGCCTGTAGTGTTCCCATGTGAGGAGTTGGTAAGATCCCAAACCGCTGACGCCGTTCCCTCCACCTTCACCGTGAGTCCCGTCACCTTCACTGCAGGCGACCTCCATTCCTGCCGATGGTTCCTCAGATTCTGATCTCCTCCTCTTTTTACTCTCTGGGGAGCTGAAACAGGAAAAGACTAAACAACCAATCCCTAAACCGACCACCATCGTGTCTGTCACAAATGTAATAATTGGCCATGATTTGCTGACCATACAAGATTATTTGGATTTCCTAGTAAAGGCGGATCATCAACAATCTCCTGGTTGTGTCTGATGCTGGTGAGTCTCATGATATATCTAGGGATAACATCTGCTATTGGTCCAAGTCATCTCAGAGCTGGTCTTGACTTGTAAGTCTGGATGCTGCTGACTACATTTGGGTTCTAGCGGACATTAGCAGATGCTGCTGTTGGTAATGCTTCATCGTCAACTGCCCATCTAACTTGTGGTGTGCCACAAGGCTCCTATTTAGATCTTCTACTGTTTCTGTTTCCATACTTCCTCTTTGTATCATCTGGAAATATGTTAGAATTTTTATGGCGACGACACCACGTTCGACACTTTGTGTCTCTCTCATTAACTTCCATGATGAGATTAAGTGCTGGATGTCAAATAATTCCTTGCGGCCAGATGACAATAAATCACTTTATTCGACCTGATCCACATGATCTTTGCAGCTGCTTTTATTCCTGTTCACAGAGTGCAATCAACCTGTTTTCCCTCCCGCCCTCACTGGCGACCAGTTTAATGCAGAATTGGTTCAAAAGGTTGCGTTCAAGGCCTAACTACGTCCACCATGCATCTGTGAACTCATGCCCCCTACTGGATGTTCCTCGGTCAGGAGCTAGAGTCCAGATCCAGAACCTTTGCTGTTCAGGTTCCTCCGCTTTGGGGATTCTTTCCAGAGGAGCCTAGACTGCTTCTTTCAGTCAAACTCCTTTTTTTACGACATGTTTCTTCAGCCAGTCAAATGTGTACAAAGTGCCGACGTCGTAAAGACTTAAACCCACAAGACTGCCAGAGCTTTGCTTACCAGGTGTGCAGCGATGAGGTGGAGCCCAGCAGGTAGGTTGAAGGGGGAGTGGATAAGTTTGGGACTAGGCTGGGTCCGGCGCAGGGCGCGGCGTAGCTGTTCGAAGGAGGCATTGGCGGCTGAGGAGGCGGGGCAGAAGGCGGGGCAGGAGTGTAAACCTGCGGGCAGCCCTCTGGACTCAGGTAGTGTGTGTTTTCAGGTAAGCGGTGTGTGTGCGGCTGCAGCGGAGCAGGTGAGGTCCCGGACTTGATGTAAGTGTTCGTGAGGCCCAAAGTGCGGAGCTGATCGTGGGTCAGATGCTCGTGGTGGGCGGGGCCTTGGGCCTTAAAGCGACAGGACGTCGAGGAGGTGGGCCGTTGTGTTGGTTGGATGTTCTGCTGGTTGGACCAATAGGACGCCTCGTAGTGGAAGTCTACCAATCATAGAAGTGGATTTAGTTTTACCCTCTCCGGTTTTAACGCAAGCATTTAAAGCCATTTACATTTGTATATTTGTTCGTAGAGGCCTTAAGTACATAGAGTGTAACAAAAATAAATATGAATAATCTATAAACCATGTTGATCGTGCTGACTTAAAACAGATACAAGACTTATTTAATGAAACCTCCTGAGGCTGTGAACAGTACCTGGTATCTGTGCAGGTGAACAGGCCTCCGAGCTCGAGTCCGGAGGAGACTCAGGGAGCATGCTGGGAAAACAAATAAAGAAACTGCACATCAACATTCTGGAGTATCTGATTACCCACATATGTGTCAGCTGGCAGTTGCAGACATAATATAATATTCTTTCAATTGTTTTCTCAATATCATATCATTTTTTATTTTAATTTGATGTTGCTTCAATGGGATCCCCTCTTTCTGCAGACAGACGTCTGTATTTACAACCAGGTCAATGCTGTTTGTGTGTGTTATGTAACAGTGTGTGCGTGTGTGTGTGTCTAGGAATGAAGATGACAGCGTCACGACTACTCCCTCTTCTAGTTTATATATGTCCTCTCTTCAATATTGTAAAACATAATAACGTAAAACATGAATAACAACATGTGACTTTAAAGGAGCTTTTATGAGCAGCAAATGAATATAAAAGACGTGTTTCCATAGAGACGATTGAGTTTCATGTGAGAGTGAATCTTACAAGCTGTTGGGGTCCAGTTCATTACTGAGGTACTGCTCCAGGATGCTCGTATCCACGGCAACAGAGCTGTCCAACACACAATGCACATCCTGACCTACACACACACACACACACACACACACTTGTTAATAAATTGCTCTTTTTGTACTTTTGATTTTGGATAAATTTGAGTTTTTCTACTGTTTTTTGTGAATTGTCCTTGTGTGATGACTCCGGTTCGTGACACTTGCGAACAATTATAACGTTCTCAAAGAACCCTGGAACTGTGTTAAGGACCAACTAAACCTACCTGAAAACCTCTCACACCTTTTCCTTGAGGACTACCAGAGAGTTAAAACTCCTTCAGAAACCACAGAAGCCTCCAAGGTAAAACCTCTTCTGCAAGGATCCTTAGAACCTTGTTCCTTCTCAATGATAGATAGTTCTGCCTCAATGACTCGTGGAACCACTTGAAAGACAACTTGAGTCTTCTTAAGAACCTCTTGACCATTCCTGGACCATCATGGAATCAACACTTGAATCTCTTCAAGCACCAATGGAACCTCTTTGTCTCTGACCGCTAGATCTACCTGGAGGACCTATTGAACTTCACTGAGAACCTCTTCAAGAGCAGCACCTCCTCATTCATCCGTGGCAACCCCTGGAACTATCTCCTCAAGGACAGAACCTAATCCAGGAGCCGTGGAACCTTATGAAAGACCACTGGAACCCACCCAGAGACAACTAGATCATCTCTGCAGAACCTTTTCAAGGAGCCCAGCAAGGTCTACCTCCACAAGGGTAAGGGTATCAATGCATCTGCCTCTACGACCTGAATCTCCTTAAGAGCACTTTGTAAGGACCAGTAGAACCTCCTCCAGGATTCCTCAAACCTCCATAAGGATGTAAACCTCTAGCAGGACCAATAAATACTATACTGTGGACCATGGACTGCTTTCTTCAAGGACTAAAATAAACTTTTCAAGGAGCCACCTCATGTTCATAAGAACAAGAACCAATATATCTGTCTCTTCAACCCGAACCACTTCCAGGACCAATTGAATGTACTCAGGACCCCCTCAGCCCTTCTTTAGGACCAGTAGAACCTCCTCTAGGATGAGTGATACCTCCAAGAATGTGCAGGCCACATGGATCCCTCTAGTGACTCTTGGAACCACAGATTTACTTAAATGGCCACTACAACCTTGTTTACCTTCTGAAGGACTCCTGGAAGCTCGAGGTAGCCTCTTAAAAAACAACATTTAAGACCCTTAAGAAGCTTTTCAAACGTTGTGAGCGGCTCACCACTGAAGAACTGCTGCAGCGCCTCATTCTCTCCCAGAACCTGGAGAGGCAGCCGGCCCGCTGCAGGCTCCATGCTGCCCAGCAGGAGGCGCTGCAGCCGGGGAGGGAGGGGCGATCGGGAGGGCCCCCGCTGGAGGACGGACAACGGGTCAAAGGATATTAACATTAAAATACACACAACTGTAAATTTAATAAATACTGAATAAATGAATTAATAAAGACTTTTTGAATATTTACATTTGATGGTTTTGACGTGACGTTGCAGCTTTAAAACATTATTTATTGTTTAGCTTCAGGTTGCGTTGGCTAAAAAGAAAACCCCACACAGAGCAAATATAGGCTGCTGCCATTTTAAAGCTACCTGACAGAAATGTTAAGGCACATAAATAAAACATTAACATTGTTGATTTTAAAAGGTAAATCGCATTTCAGTCATTTTTTATAATAAAGAGAGAAACAATTGTGACGGCTTCTCTGTGATCTGTGTTTCTGTCACTTTTAAAAACACGGTTAATAGATGTCCTTTTTTAACAGAAGGCCACAAGAAAAACACCAATTTGATGATGTCATAGCGTCGTGGTTTCAATGTGTTCTGGCTGCACACTTTGTTATATTATTATTATTATTATTAACAGAAGCTCCCACACTTGATGTAAGTTAAAGAGCCCAAGCGTCCGTACGAGGCAGAACGTTGTGAGGCAGGTTGGTTCAAACACACCTGTCCGTCTCTCCAAGATGGCCGTCGGTCAGTCGACCCGTCCGTTCATAGACGAGCGGCTCTTCTTCAGGTACAATCCATCTGCTGTCAGACGGTTGAGTCCAGTCTTCTTCTTCTGTGGTTCTGAGGAGTGAAGTTTCCCTTTCCAGCTGAAGTCCCGTTGTTGTTGTTGTTTGTGGCGTCTGTTTGTCGCCTCCGTCCGTCTGAACTTTGAGCTTTGAGCAGGAAAAAGGAGAAAGACGTTCACACACCTGACACAGGCTTACAACACACCTGAGTGTGTGTGTGTGTGTGTGTGTGTGTGATGAGGCCATAAACCCTCTCACTGTAAGTGCACACATACACACATGTTTTTGTATCGCTATACTTGTGAGGACCCTTATTGACCTTCTAACCCTTAAACCTTCAGGGAAAACATTTTGGTAAACACGCTTTAAGTTAAGTTAAGAGGAGAAGCAGCCGATTAGCTTAGCTTAGCATGAAGACGGAAACAGCTAGAATCCCAATGTCTGTAGTTAGACTTCAAACTTACAGTTGAAAAACATATGACGTTTAAAATAAGACGTTTAAAATAAGACGTTTAAAATAAGACGTTTTCAATGCCATCGCAACATATTTGTATCTTTTCATATTTGTACATTGTTGTATTGGATCAAAGTAAAATATCCTGTTATGGGCTAAAACTGGACCTCATAAAGATAGAAGTACCAAACACACACACACACACACCTGCAGGGTTCTTATCTGTGCTACGTCATGAGTAAACAGACGACGTAGAAAAGGGAAGAAGTCATTTAGACAGAAACATAAATAACAGTTTACACAAACTCACTAATTCTGTTCTATTAATCATATTTAGCCTGGAAGTCACTACACAATAATCTACGTATTTATTTCACTATAATCAATACAATTATTGCACAATAATAATTGTATTCATTCTAAAATAATTAACATATTTATTGCATGACAATCAATCTAATTATTCTACAATAATCAATCTAATTATTTTCCAATAATCAATTATTTGACTATAATACATGTAATTATTGCACTACAATCAATGTCATTATTGCACTATAATAAATATATTCATATAATTATCTTCCAATAATACATGTCATTATTTTACTATAATACATGTAATTATTGCACTACAATCAATGTCATTATCACTCTATAATAAATGGATTAATGTACTTATTCTACTAGAATAAATGTAATTTATTTATATATATGTATCTGCTAATATCTTCCCTCTATTAAAACTTTGAATTGTGTCTTTAACTTCTGATAACTTCATTGACGTCAACAACCTGCTGTAACTGGGTTCTCTATATGTCCACCAGGGGGAGCTGCAGGACAGTTCTTCAAATGTTAGAAAATGAATTCACAGACAGGAGAGAAGTTAGATTTCTGCAAACTTCAGGCACTTCATATGAAAATTATAAATTCATGTCCTTTGTTATCAGAGATATTATTTATTGCATTGATCCAGAATCAGAGATATTTTAACATGGTGTGATTGTTTTGCAGCTTCAGCAGCTTGTTTTTCAAGTATAGAAGAAAAACAACAGCCCTCCAAACTAATAAAGGAAAATATGTTATTCATCATTGATTAAAGTTTGGTCAGTTTTAGGCTAAAAACCCTAAAACCTGCAGCACCTGAATGTCCAGTTTTCTCTCTGAGTTTGGTCTCCACCGCCTCCCGAAGGCATCGTCTGTCTCTGTAGCTGCTGAGCACTCCACGAGTTTTGCGTCTGACACCTGTTTGCTGGCTGTTTGCTGTCTGTTATGAAGCGGGAGATCGACAGGCGGATCGGTGCGGCTGCAGCAGTAAAACAGGCGCTGTACCGGTCCGTCTTGGTGAAGAGGAGCTGAGCCGGAAGGCAAAGCTCTCCATTTACTGGTCGGTCTACGTTCCAACCCTCACCTATGGTCACGAACTCTGGGTCGTGACCGAAAGAACGAGATCTCGGATACAAGCGGCCGAAATGAGCTTCCTCCGTAGGGTGGCCGGGCTCAGCCTTAGAGATAGGGTAAGGAGCTCGGACATCAGGGGGGAGCTCGGAGTCGAGCCGCTGCTCCTTCGTGTCCAAAGGAGTCAGCTGAGGTGGTTCATCTAGTCAGGATGCCTCCTGGACGCCTCCCATTAGAGGTTTTCCGGGCACGTCCAACTGGTAGGAGGCCCCGGGGAAGACCGAGGACACGCTGGAGGGATTATATCTCCCGGCTGGCCTTGGAACGCCTCGGGATCCCCCAGAATGAGCTGGAAAGTGCTGCGGGTGAGAGGGAGGCCTGGGTCGGCCTGCTGAACCTGCTGCCACCGCGACCCGACCCCGGATAAGAGGTCATAATGGATGGATGGATGGATGGATGGACTCATCATCCCGCCCGACTTCCTGTTCTTTAGTCCAACGAACAATCGACAGATAAAAGATTCAGATGGAATTTAATTTAATTCCTGGCAGTGTGAAGATGGCTTTAAAAACAGCTTGTGTAGTTTATTTTATTTTTAAGAAATGCTTCATTTTACGAGCCCATAAAAACTAATTTTCGAGGAAGTTTCTTGGAAGGCACTAAACAGAGAGTTTGTACAGCTGTTGTTGTTCAACATTCATTTCTTTTAAGATCTGCTTGGTTTAATTAAAAATGTGCTGGAAATCAACAGCTAACTCTAGAAACAGAAGATGAAAATAGTTTTCATACATTTTTGACACTTATATTCATAAATATGCCTCTTTAAAAAAACAGATAAAAACAGTATGATTCAGAAACCAAATGTTTTATTTGGAAAATAGTTTGAATGTTTTCATTTAGTGAATGTTCTAACAGTGTTGACCTTGATGTTTAATTATTTTAGTTATGTTTAGCACAGACATATAAACTCTTTTAAGGTCTTTAATGTTCGCAGCATCGTGTTTCTGTGACCTCTGACCTTCCGGCTGCTTCTGCAGTGACACATAAAACATAACTTCTGTTTAACAATAACTCTTCTGTCCACTCTTATCTCGTCCTCATCACACACCCCTTTGTGTTCCTTATCGGCGACCTGCATCACAGATTACCGGCTTCCTGGATGGAGATCTGAGAGTTCTACACGTTTAAGAAACACAGAAGAAGAGGAACCAGGATTTGGGGTTAAATTAGTGTTTTTTCCACACTTTTTTTTGGTAGCTTATTTCTTCATAGGTCACAGCAAATACATGTTTTCTTCAAGTTTTTATTTTCCTTTATTTTGTATTACTGTTTGATATGTTAGAATGCACCATCAGGCTAAATAGTTTTCTTGAATTATTCATTTATTTGTATTTATTTCATTGATACTTTTCTCATTGTTTTAATCTATTGTGGTGTTCTTATGTTTTATTACTGTTTGATATGTTAGAATGCACCATCAGGCTAAAGTTTTATAATTTATTCATTTATTTGTATTTATTTTATTGAAAGTTTTCTTATTGTTTTAATTCATTGTAGTGTTCTTATGTTTCCTCTTGGCCTCAATGTTGTGGTTACAAAAGGAAAATTACGGCGTCTGTATTCATAAAACACATTTCAATGGAATAAAACACTTCACAAACATGAAAGGATGACTCAGCGCTCCGGACTGCTCGGCACTCTGGGTAATTGTGCGATTGTTCTGAACGCAGTGTGACTCACTGGTTGGTTCTGTTCATCAAAGCAGTATAAATATCAACGTCACGAGGGAACCAGTGAAGCTGAGCTACATTCTCCTCTCTGACTCATCCATGAAGGAACCTTCACACTTTGTTTAAAGAACAAGAACTTAATTAACCACAGACTAGTATTCATGACCCTTTACTGCAGTAAATATATAATACCACCACCAGCTGTTCTGCATTCAAACCCTTACTGAAGTAAAAGTATGTCTGTATTAGCAACTAAATATACGAATAGTACTTAAAGTAAGAGCTCCTTTTGAAAAAGTTCATTTAGCTCAAGAAGGATTTTATCAACACAGAAAGAAACATTTCATCTTTCAGTTCATCAAAAACATTCAACATCGACACATCTGGAGACTCAAAGTTTACCTGAACACAAATATAGAGAAGTAATAGTACAATATATACGTCTGTGATGTAGTAGTATACAAAGTACAATATGTACCTCGGAGATGTAGTAGAATACAAAGTACAATATATACCTCTGAGATGTAGTAGAATACAAAGTACAATATATACCTCTGAGATGTAGTAGAATACAAAGTACAATATGTACCTCTGAGATGTAGTAGAATACAAAGTACAATATGTACCTCGGAGATGTAGTAGAATACAAAGTACAATATGTACCTCTGAGATGTAGTAGAATACAAAGTACAATATATACCTCTGAGATGTAGTAGAATACAAAGTACAATATATACCTCTGAGATGTAGTAGAATACAAAGTACAATATGTACCTCTGAGATGTAGTAGAATACAAAGTACAATATATACCTCTGAGATGTAGTAGAATACAAAGTACAATATGTACCTCTGAGATGTAGCAGGTATTGATCTATTTCAGAATACAGTCATAAAGCTTCGTGGTATTTCTTCTCTTCGTGAACATTCATATGATAAAAACAAAGCGCCTCAAAATTCTGCCGGATCGATGAGCGCTTCTTTGTGTAATTGTTTAAATTCAAACCTTTTTTTTAGTGCAAATGAGTCACAGGTTTGTTGGTTCAGTCAATGAAACGCACGACAGCTTTCAGACACATCGTTGCTTTATTAACACTTCACACTTTTACAAACTAAAATAACTCAAAACATTCAATTATTTAAAAAAAAGGTTTACAAGAGGAAGAGAAAACCGACGGTTTGTTGAACGTGCAGCAGATTAACCGCCACACACAGCAGACATTCAAACAGTCAATGCTTTAAGAAGAAAAAAAAGGTTTCTATGGTTACAGCTGTGGGCGGAGCCAGAAAGGCGAGACCCCCGCTTCCAGTCAACGAGCTAGCTTTTGGATTCAACCGATACAATAGAAATAAAAAATGCAACAAAATACAAAGTATTTATTTTAAAACCCACCAAAAAAGAAAAACTCATCTCAAGGTCTACTTATGACTGTTTTGTGGAGCTTTCATCCAGTTCTCAGGTCTTTCCAGTCTAACCAGTTATACCAGTCTTACCATTACCAGTCATACTAGTCTAACCAGTCTAATAAGTGTTACCAGTCTTACCATTACCAGTCATACTAGTCTAACCAGTCTAATAAGTGTTACCAGTCTTACCATTACCAGTCATACCAGTCTAACCAGTCTAATAAGTGTTACCAGTCATACCAGTCTAACCAGTTTTACCAGTCATACCAGTCTAACCAGTCTTACCAGTCATACCAGTCTAACCAGTCTTACTAGTCATACCAGTCTAACCAGTTTTACCAGTCATACCAGTCTAACCAGTCTTACTAGTCATACCAGTCTAACCAGTTTTACCAGTCATACCAGTCTAACCAGTTTTACCAGTCATACCAGTCTAACCAGTTTTACCAGTCATACCAGTCTAACCAGTTTTACCAGTCATACCAGTCTGGGATCGTTTGTGCAACATGTTTATGAACAATTATCCGAAACCTTGATTGAAACCTTAACTTTTCGACAGTTTGTAACAAAACAACGGTTAAAAAAAGAAGTTGAGGGTTCGTGATTTTATACATTTACACCGAGTCACGGGAAGACATGTAAATAATAAATGCTTTCAAAAGACATTGAAAATTTAAATTTGATTGTTCAAAACATCTCTACAGGTGAACATTAGTAAAAGTAGTAATAACACGATGTATAAACACTACAAGTTACAAGTGAAACTCCTGCATTTAAAATGTTACAAAGTAAAAGTACAAAAGTTGTTAATTTATTATGCAGAATGGTCCATTTCTAAATAATACAATTGTGTTATGAATGCATTAATGAGTGAGGGTGAAGTTGGCGCTGCTAGTTTGTGAAGTTCCTCCAACGATCAATAAAGTTTTATCTTAACCTTTAACAATACGTCATAGTTTAATAGTTGATTTATATTTTGTATTAATAATCTGAATCTGCAAAGTACAATTACAGAAATAATTGTATATTTTCATGTAGAAAGTAGCACACAATGGAAATATTCAAGTATAAGTACCTGATGATGGCGTTTAAGTACACTACTTCAGTAAATATACTTTAAAACGGAAATAGGAATAAGTGTGGAACGTTAAAACAAAAAAAAAGACAAAAGCAATTCAGCAATTTAACAATTTAACAATTTGAGACCAATGCACGGATGTAATTGTTTATTACAAAAATGTAGTAAAATAGAATTAAAAGCTAGAATAACAATAACAGCACAAAAGGAGATGAACTACTTAGTTACTTTCCACCGCTGCTAACCAGCTAGCTTAAAACATTTTAATGTATTATGTTTATTATGTTATCCGTGTTGCTACTTCTTCTGCTACCGGTGAGATGTGGCGCCACCATCTGGACGAGAGTAACGGCGCATTTCTTTACCGAGTCACGGAAACACGTTTACGGGACTCGTGTAAATAAAAGGGATTTAATCTGGAGAGGAGACACTTAAAATGACAGAAACGTGAACGTACAAACATCATAAACATTATTTCCCACAATAAGAAAATAGGATTGTCACAGTTGCTTGTATTTACAATATGAACACACACACACACACACACACACACAGGGGGCTTTTTTAAGTATATTAGTTTGTGCACTAATACCTTTTACATTGAAGCTTCATACGTTCATATTGGACAGTTGGAATGAACTGATTTATTTTTTACAAAAGGGGGCGTTTGTTTCGTCAACCCTCGACTAACGAACCGCCTCATGAACGACTCGTAAACGTTCTAGAGTTCTGTAATCAAACAGCCGGTATTTGGCGCCATCTGATGTTTGATCCTTTTAAATCTACCTTTCAACACAAACACACACACACACGCAAGCACACACACACACACACACACACACACACACACACACACACACACACCAGCCCTCTTCCAACAATAGTCATATCAGAGGAACACATGGTTTGGGTATTTTATGACATTTCATTATTTTTCCAGGAAATAATAACTCTAAAGCACCAGTTCTCTTTCTGAGCTTCTTCCCTTTTCGGCCTTTAACCCGGTTTGTCCTCCGACTCCTGTGGTTCAGTTTCAGGGAAACAACTGACGAAACTCACACGGACGCTGCAGCTTTCACACACACGCGCAAAAACACATTAGCTACACACACATGCACCGACACACACACACACACACACACACACACAGACATAATGCTCAACAGCATTTGGTAGAACATTTTTGGGGATTTTGGTTGGATGTTTGGTAACACAGTGCTGTAAATCGTGTCATATTTCAAAATAAAAGCTTAGTGTGTGTGTGTGTGTGTGTGTGTGTGTGTGTATGCGTGCATGAAGCCTTGGCTTGACCAATCAGAGAGTTGATAATGTTGAAGTTTCTTTTTTCATTTCTTTTAACTTTTGATTTACTTTCTTTTGCTTCATGGGTCTTTGCTACATTTGCTACCACATAGTCTGCAGTGTATCTGTGTGTGTGTGTGTGTGTGTGTGTGTGTATCTGTGTGTGAAGTCTTTGACTCACTTGCCAAAAGTCCAACTATAATATTAATCAATTAATATTTCAATTAAGTCGATTATCGCATGTAATTTTGTTTTAAACTTAAAATCCACACACCCTCAATGAAATACAATCTTGAAGTCCCTTTGCTTTGTTCTGATTGGCTCTCACCTGATACTCTGCATTTCCTCTGTAGAGTTTCCTTCACAATAAAAGGCAAAAGAAATTGTGAGACTGAATGTAACTAATGAGTTCAGTCGAGTCTTTGGC
>NC_046988.1:16118364-16125864 GCF_009769545.1 Cyclopterus lumpus
ATACCAGTTCTATACTGGGAATGAAAGCTCTAGATTGGTAATACCAGTTCTATACTGGGAATGAAAGCTCTAGATTGGTCATACCAGTTCTATACTGGGAATGAAAGCTCTAGGTTGGTAATACCAGTTCTATACTGGGAATGAAAGCTCTAGATTGGTCATACCAGCTCTATACTGGGAATGTAAGTTCTAAACTGGGGAGTCGATATGCCCATCAGTAGCATGTTGAAGCCCTGACCTTCTCTAGTAGTTAGAGTTGAATTGTTCCTCTAACGCCGTTTGATTGACAGGTGTCCCGTACTGGTTCCCACAGACAGCTTCACGGGAGTTTCATGGTTTGAAGCTCATGTGATGTTTTGAAAGCTGGATTTGTTTCGGGGGGATTTTTTCCGCTGACCACCATTTTTTTCGTCACTTACTGGAACCAGAAAAGTCTAATTTGGGCAGAAGGGGCGTGGCCAAGGAGGAAGCTGAGACGGCCACGAGGAGGAAAACCACCACAATTTATTTTCTTCTGTTTATATTTCCGTTTTCTTCTTCTCTCTGTTTGTGTTTGTAGTTTCAGATGAACATGAGTCTCTGTGTGGTTTATTATTGCACACACACACATACACACACACACATGAATAGTAATTATGATTAGCATACAGCCAGGGCCACCCACCCACCCACCCACACACACCCACACACACGCACACACATACACACGCACACACACACACACACACACACACACACACACACACACACACACACACACAGTATTTCCAAACGAAGGCAGCATGTGTTTGTGTGTTTAAACATGCTTCTCTGGTTGACTGACAAAACAGAAACATTTCTATATACACACACACATTCCTCAGATTATACGCACACGCACCAACATAAACACACACACACAGGTTGATCTGCCTCCATCTAATATACAGAAATAGTCGCTAAAAACAAACAGATCACATGCTAACCGCTAGTAGCAGAAATAGCAGCTTTTGGAAAAGTCCCGACACTCATTCGGCTTTTACACACAAATAAAAGACACAAAAATATGAAATAGTCGCCAACTACCAAGATCCTCATGGCTCAGTCTGTCTGAGGTCAGGTTTAAGCTGCTGAAAGATACTTCATTATGTTTCCTTTAAGGGAAATGGGGAATTTGAGTTGTCTCTGGGAAGCAGTTACGCAAGCGTATATGTCTCGGGCTTTTATTGTGAAAGGTAAGAGGGGAAGAAGGGGTCGGGCGTTCTTTTCCCATCGACTTCGATTGTGAAAGAGTCGTCTGTGAGTCAGCACGTCTTTCTGTTTTCAGGGGAATCGACTTCCAGTACGAACACTTGAATAACCTTTATTTATAACATCGAGCCCTAACAGTTATAGCGGAGGCGGGGCTAAAGGAAACCAGTGGGATAACTTCTCTACAGGACTCGTAATGCGGACGTGTTTTTATATTTTATACTCGGAAAATTAATAAATAGTGACGTGCAAATTAATCGCACTGGTCTTTACGAGACGATCTTGTACAATTATAGTTATTATTATTATTATTGTTGGATAGTCGTGCAGTGTTAGGGTGAGATTTTGTATTGATTGTTTTGAACGGGAGAAAGAGTGAAATAGAAGAAAAATGGACGAACGTTATAACATGTTTATAACACAGGTGTAGATTGAGAGATGTAAAAAAAAAAAAGGAGATATTTCCAATTTCTTGTTGTTGTTGAGCGTTGTTTGAATAAATCCTGTTTTATGAATTAAAACCTCTGTCATCCTTCATCCTGACCCCGACTCAACCCTGACTCTTTCAACTCCTCCCCAAGACACACACACACACGCACACGCACACGCACACGCACACACACACACACACACACACACACACACACACACACACACACACAGAGTAACTCACAGCGTCTCCAAACTGTGGAGTCCGTGGAAGCAGTTCGTTCCCATGGATACGATCCCATTGTTGTTGAGATGCCTATGGAGAAAGAGACTGATGGACTAATGAAGCAGACAAAAAGTGTGTGTGTGTGTGTGTGTGTCTTTTGGAAAAGGGGCCCAGGGCCTCTCAATAAGGTTTTTTCCCCTTCTTTTGGTAATTTCATGCAAATTAGCTTCAAGCCGATCGGACAAAAGAAATGACGGGAGACTGCTGCGCTGAATGCCGTCACACACACATGCACACACACACACACACACACACATAGTTTTGCATGTTATTAAGGAGCTATTACAGACAGTCAGTGCCTCAGGTTAACTTCGTGCTGTCGCAGCTCCAAGGCAACAACAACAACAACAACAACAACATGACCAGAGAGGTACTCACGGCTCCCAAGAAACTAACCAATCACTATCCATTCACTAACTTACTGGTAGATAACTGACCCAACCTAGTTCACTGGCTAACTACTGGACTACGAGCTAAACTACTACTAACCACCTGCCCAACAAACCAGCTAACTTGTCAAAAGCCAATGTCTAATGTACTAACTAACCTATTACTAACAAAAGGTCTAATATATTAGCTATATTCTAACCAACTACCCAACATACTAGTAAAGTATAACTAACCAACTGTCTAATATACTAGTTGACAATAACTAACCGACTGTCTTATAAACTAGTAAACTTATTACTAAGTAACTGTCTTATAAACTAGTAAACTTATAACTAACCGACTGTCTAATATACTAGTTGACAATAACTAACCGACTGTCTTATAAACTAGTTAACTTATTACTAAGTAACTGTCTTATAAACTAGTAAACTTATAACTAACCAACTATCTGATAAACTAGTAAACTTATTACTAAGTAACTGTCTTATAAACTAGTAAACTTATAACTAACCAACTGTCTGATAAACTAGTTAACTTATTACTAACTAACTGTCTTATAAACTAGTAAACTTATAACTAACTTATAACTGTAATACGTGAGCGCGTCTTGTTTATAACACGTGTATGAAGGCGGTGTGTGTAATACGTGAGCGCGTCTTGTTTATAACACGTGTATGAAGGCGGTGTGTGTAATACGTGAGCGCGTCTTGTTTATAACGCGTGTATGAAGGCGGTGTGTGTAATACGTGGGCGCGTCTTGTTTATAACGCGTGTATGAAGGCGGTGTGTGTAATACGTGGGCGCGTCTTGTTTATAACACGTGTATGAAGGCGGTGTGTGTAATACGTGAGCGCGTCTTGTTTATAACGCGTGTATGAAGGCGGTGTGTGTAATACGTGAGCGCGTCTTGTTTATAACGCGTGTATGAAGGCGGTGTGTGTAATACGTGGGCGCGTCTTGTTTATAACACGTGTATGAAGGCGGTGTGTGTAATACGTGGGCGCGTCTTGTTTATAACGCGTGTATGAAGGCGGTGTGTGTAATACGTGGGCGCGTCTTGTTTATAACGCGTGTATGAAGGCGGTGTGTGTAATACGTGGGCGCGTCTTGTTTATAACGCGCGTATGAAGGCGGTGTGTGTAATACGTGAGCGCGTCTTGTTTATAACACGTGTATGAAGGCGGTGTGTGTAATACGTGGGCGCGTCTTGTTTATAACACGTGTATGAAGGCGGTGTGTGTAATACGTGGGCGCGTCTTGTTTATAACGCGTGTATGAAGGCGGTGTGTGTAATACGTGGGCGCGTCTTGTTTATAACGCGTGTATGAAGGCGGTGTGTGTAATACGTGGGCGCGTCTTGTTTATAACACGTGTATGAAGGCGGTGTGTGTAATACGTGAGCGCGTCTTGTTTATAACGCGTGTATGAAGGCGGTGTGTGTAATACGTGGGCGCGTCTTGTTTATAACGCGTGTATGAAGGCGGTGTGTGTAATACGTGAGCGCGTCTTGTTTATAACGCGTGTATGAAGGCGGTGTGTGTAATACGTGAGCGCGTCTTGTTTATAACGCGTGTATGAAGGCGGTGTGTGTAATACGTGGGCGCGTCTTGTTTATAACGCGTGTATGAAGGCGGTGTGTGTAATACGTGGGCGCGTCTTGTTTGTAACGCGTGTATGAAGGCGGTGTGTGTAATACGTGGGCGCGTCTTGTTTGTAACGCGTGTATGAAGGCGGTGTGTGTAATACGTGAGCGCGTCTTGTTTATAACGTGTGTATGAAGGCGGTGTGTGTAATACGTGAGCGCGTCTTGTTTGTAACGCGTGTATGAAGGCGGTGTGTGTAATACGTGAGCGCGTCTTGTTTATAACGCGTGTATGAAGGCGGTGTGTGTAATACGTGAGCGCGTCTTGTTTATAACGCGTGTATGAAGGCGGTGTGTGTAATACGTGGGCGCGTCTTGTTTATAACGCGTGTATGAAGGCGGTGTGTGTAATACGTGAGCGCGTCTTGTTTATAACGTGTGTATGAAGGCGGTGTGTGTAATACGTGGGCGCGTCTTGTTTATAACGCGTGTATGAAGGCGGTGTGTGTAATACGTGGGCGCGTCTTGTTTATAACACGTGTATGAAGGCGGTGTGTGTAATACGTGAGCGCGTCTTGTTTATAACGCGTGTATGAAGGCGGTGTGTGTAATACGTGGGCGCGTCTTGTTTATAACGCGCGTATGAAGGCGGTGTGTGTAATACGTGAGCGCGTCTTGTTTATAACGCGTGTATGAAGGCGGTGTGTGTAATACGTGAGCGCGTCTTGTTTATAACACGTGTATGAAGGCGGTGTGTGTAATATGTGAGCGCGTCTTGTTTATAACACGTGTATGAAGGCGGTGTGTGTAATACGTGGGCGCGTCTTGTTTATAACACGTGTATGAAGGCGGTGTGTGTAATACGTGAGCGCGTCTTGTTTATAACACGTGTATGAAGGCGGTGTGTGTAATACGTGGGCGCGTCTTGTTTATAACGCGTGTATGAAGGCGGTGTGTGTAATACGTGGGCGCGTCTTGTTTATAACGCGTGTATGAAGGCGGTGTGTGTAATACGTGGGCGCGTCTTGTTTATAACGCGTGTATGAAGGCGGTGTGTGTAATACGTGAGCGCGTCTTGTTTATAACGCGTGTATGAAGGCGGTGTGTGTAATACGTGAGCGCGTCTTGTTTATAACGCGTGTATGAAGGCGGTGTGTGTAATACGTGAGCGCGTCTTGTTTATAACGCGTGTATGAAGGCGGTGTGTGTAATACGTGGGCGCGTCTTGTTTATAACGCGTGTATGAAGGCGGTGTGTGTAATACGTGGGCGCGTCTTGTTTATAACGCGTGTATGAAGGCGGTGTGTGTAATACGTGAGCGCGTCTTGTTTATAACGCGTGTATGAAGGCGGTGTGTGTAATACGTGGGCGCGTCTTGTTTATAACGCGTGTATGAAGGCGGTGTGTGTAATACGTGAGCGCGTCTTGTTTATAACGCGTGTATGAAGGCGGTGTGTGTAATACGTGGGCGCGTCTTGTTTATAACACGTGTATGAAGGCGGTGTGTGTAATACGTGAGCGCGTCTTGTTTATAACGCGTGTATGAAGGCGGTGTGTGTAATACGTGGGCGCGTCTTGTTTATAACGCGTGTATGAAGGCGGTGTGTGTAATACGTGGGCGCGTCTTGTTTATAACGCGTGTATGAAGGCGGTGTGTGTAATACGTGAGCGCGTCTTGTTTATAACGCGTGTATGAAGGCGGTGTGTGTAATACGTGAGCGCGTCTTGTTTATAACGCGTGTATGAAGGCGGTGTGTGTAATACGTGGGCGCGTCTTGTTTATAACGCGTGTATGAAGGCGGTGTGTGTAATACGTGAGCGCGTCTTGTTTATAACGCGTGTATGAAGGCGGTGTGTGTAATACGTGAGCGCGTCTTGTTTATAACGCGTGTATGAAGGCGGTGTGTGTAATACGTGAGCGCGTCTTGTTTATAACACGTGTATGAAGGCGGTGTGTGTAATACGTGAGCGCGTCTTGTTTATAACACGTGTATGAAGGCGGTGTGTGTAATACGTGGGCGCGTCTTGTTTATAACGCGTGTATGAAGGCGGTGTGTGTAATACGTGAGCGCGTCTTGTTTATAACGCGCGTATGAAGGCGGTGTGTGTAATACGTGAGCGCGTCTTGTTTATAACACGTGTATGAAGGCGGTGTGTGTAATACGTGAGCGCGTCTTGTTTATAACGCGTGTATGAAGGCGGTGTGTGTAATACGTGAGCGCGTCTTGTTTATAACGCGTGTATGAAGGCGGTGTGTGTAATACGTGGGCGCGTCTTGTTTATAACGCGTGTATGAAGGCGGTGTGTGTAATACGTGAGCGCGTCTTGTTTATAACGCGTGTATGAAGGCGGTGTGTGTAATACGTGGGCGCGTCTTGTTTATAACGCGTGTATGAAGGCGGTGTGTGTAATACGTGAGCGCGTCTTGTTTATAACGCGTGTATGAAGGCGGTGTGTGTAATACGTGAGCGCGTCTTGTTTATAACACGTGTATGAAGGCGGTGTGTGTAATACGTGAGCGCGTCTTGTTTATAACGCGTGTATGAAGGCGGTGTGTGTAATACGTGAGCGCGTCTTGTTTATAACGCGTGTATGAAGGCGGTGTGTGTAATACGTGGGCGCGTCTTGTTTATAACACGCGTATGAAGGCGGTGTGTGTAATACGTGAGCGCGTCTTGTTTATAACGCGTGTATGAAGGCGGTGTGTGTAATACGTGAGCGCGTCTTGTTTATAACGCGTGTATGAAGGCGGTGTGTGTAATACGTGAGCGCGTCTTGTTTATAACACGTGTATGAAGGCGGTGTGTGTAATACGTGAGCGCGTCTTGTTTATAACGCGTGTATGAAGGCGGTGTGTGTAATACGTGAGCGCGTCTTGTTTATAACGCGTGTATGAAGGCGGTGTGTGTAATACGTGAGCGCGTCTTGTTTATAACGCGTGTATGAAGGCGGTGTGTGTAATACGTGAGCGCGTCTTGTTTATAACACGTGTATGAAGGCGGTGTGTGTACGCACAGCACCACCAGGCGGCCCATCCGGCTGAAGGCGCGGTCGGGCACGTGGCCGATGTGGTTGAGGGCGAGCGTCATGGCCTGCAGGGCGGGCAGCTCCATCAGGGCCTCCGTCGGCACCTCCGTCAGAGCGTTATCGTCCAACCACAGGTGGCGGAGCGAGCGCAGGCCGGAGAAACAGCCAATGGGAACGCGGGAGATGTGGTTGGCGTCCAGGCGGCTGCGAGAGATTTAAGAACGAGAGTAAGTTTACCTCCTCAGCTCCAAGGACGAGGCGGGGAATCGAACCCTCAGGCTACCGATGGGTACATTTTAATCACTAGTTCCTTTTATGCAAAGACATGCAAGAAAATACAGCTAATTAATGGAGACCAGTGAGGAGGAGGAGAAGAAGAAGAAGAAGAAACATCAGGTGTTTAATGAGGTGTGTGTGTGTCTCTCTCTCTCTATTCAATAGGCTTTATTAGCATGAATGTTGCAACAACAATATTGCCAAAGCACAAGACAAAGCAGCACAAAAAATATACAATTCATCCGAAAAATAATAATAATAATATGACAGAAAATATACA
>NC_046988.1:16138364-16183364 GCF_009769545.1 Cyclopterus lumpus
CTGCATAACCGTGCGATGCACGCGCGTGCACACACACACACACACACACACACACACACACACACACACACACACACACGTGTCCAGGTGCAGACTTACAGGTAGGACGTGAAGACGCTCAGGTTTTGCGGCACCTCCCGGAGCCCGAGGTCCGAGCAGTCCACCCGGTGCAGCAGCCCGTCCACCGCGCACCGGCAGCGGCCGGGGCAGCCCGCCCGCCCCGCTCCTCGGTCCCCGTCCCCGGAGCTCTCCACTCCGGCCGCCGCGGAGCTCCTTAACCCGGCCGAGAGGAGCGTGAACGCGGCCAGCAGAGCCACGAACCCCGGCATGTCCTCTCCGAGGCTTCGCCTCCTTTCTGATCCGGATCACGTTGGTTTTACACTAGAAGCAGTTCGGAGTGACTTTAATCTGGATTATTATTAAAATAGTGACTTGTAAAGTTCCACTAGTCCCAAGTTGGTCGCTTTCCAGGCTGCACGCGTGCAGCGACAGAGCCGGAGTGTGTGTGCGTGTGCGTGTGAGTGTGAGAGTGAGAGTGAGAGTCCCTCCACTCATACTACAGTGTGTCAGCCCCGTTTACTTTTATATGGTCTACTCACTGTCTGCCTGTCTGCCTGCCTGTCTCTCTGCCTGCCTGACTGTCTGTCTGAACACTAATAATTAATACAAATAAATATTGGAGTATTGTGCTTGATTGGCTCAGTAGGCATATGTTTATTTTATTTTATAATTTGTATTAATTGTATCAATTTTATTATTTTAATTACATTTTGCTAGGTCATTTTGACAATATGTGTATGTTCTTCTTGATTTGTGTTTTTAAATAAAAAAGAATAGATGAACATAAAATAATTATTCAAATAAATCACCAAAATAATACATCTTTACCACCCAAAAAGTCAACCTATTACCTATTGTATAACAATGTTATATATTATACAGATATTATAACATTGATGATTTATTTAATTACTGTTAGCAGTGATGGAAGAAGTATTCAGATACTTTACTGCAGTAAAGATACGAATACCACACTGAAAATACTACACAAGTAAAAGTACTGCATTCAAAACATTACTGTAAAGTAAAAGTATTAGCAGATAAATGTATTTCTAATTCTACTGCAGCACATGAGCATCAAGCTTATTCAAACCATGTTGGATGATTCCCGTTATCAGTAACGGTATTACCCTGGTGGGATTCTTTAACCCAGTTGTAGCGTAACATGTAGCGTAACATGTAGCGTAACATGTAGCGTAACATGTAGCGTAACATTGTTGGGTACCATGTAGCGTACCATGTAGCGTAACATTGTAGCGAAACATTGTAGCGAAACATTGTAGCGAAACATTGTAGCGAAACATTGTAGCGGAAAATTGTAGCGAAACATTGTAGTGTAACATTGTAGCATAGCATTGTAGCGTAACATTCTAGCGTAACATGTAGTGGAATATCATAGTGTAACATTGTAGCATACCCTGTAACGAAACATGTAGCGAAACATGTAACGTAACATTGTAGTGTAACATTGTAGCGTAACATGTAGCGTAACATGTAGCGTAACATGTAGCGTAACATGTAGCGTAACATGTAGCGCAACATGTAGTGTAACATGTAGCGTAACATGAAGCGTAACATGTAGCGTAACATGTAGCGTAACATGTAGCGTAACATGTAGCGTAACATGTAGCGTAACATGTAGCGTAACATGTAGCGTAACATGTAGCGTAACATGAAGCGTAACATGTAGCGTAACATGTAGCGTAACATGTAGCGTAACATGTAGCGTAACATGTAGCGTAACATGTAGCGTAACATGTAGCGTAACATGTAGCGTAACATGTAGCGTAACATGTAGCGTAACATTGTAGCCTAACATTGTAGCGTAACATTGTAGCGTAACATTGTAGCATAAGATGTAGCGTAACATTGTAGTGTAACATTGTAGAATAAGATGTAGCATAAGATGTAGCATAAGATGTAGCATAAGATGTAGCATAAGATGTAGCATAAGATGTAGCATAAGATGTAGCATAAGATGTAGCATAAGATGTAGCATAAGATGTAGCGTAACATGTAGCGTAACATGTAGCGTAACATGTAGCGTAACATGTAGCGTAACATGTAGCGTAACATGTAGCGTAACATGTAGCGTAACATTGTAGTGTAACATTGTAGCGTAACATGTAGCGTAACATGTAGCGTAACATGTAGTGGAATATCATAGCGAAACATTGTAGTGTACCCTGTAACGAAACATGTAGCGAAACATGTAACTTAACATTGTAGCATAACATTGTAGCGTAACATTGTAGCGTAACATTGTAGCGTAACATTGTAGCGTAACATTGTAGCGTAACATTGTAGCGTAACATGTAGCGTAACATTTAGTGTACCATGTAGCGTAACATGTAGTGTAACATTGTAGCGTACCATGTAATGAAACATGTAGCATAACATGTATCATAACATTGTAGCGTAACATTGTAGCGTAACATGTAGCGTAACATGTAGCGTAACATGTAGCGTAACATTTAGCGTACCATGTAGCGTAACATGTAGTGTAACATCGTAGCGTACCATGTAATGAAACATGTATCATAACATTGTAGCGTAACATTGTAGCGTAACATTGTAGCGTAACATGTAGCGTAACATGTAGTGTAACATTTAGCGTACCATGTAGCGTAACATGTAGTGTAACATTGTAGCGTACCATGTAATGAAACATGTATCATAACATTGTAGCGTAACATTGTAGTGTAACATTGTAGTGTAACATTGTAGCGTAACATGTAGCGTAACATGTAGTGTAACATTGTAGCGTAACATTGTAGCGTAACATTGTAGCGTAACATTGTAGCGTAACATGTAGTGTAACATTGTAGCGTACCATGTATCATAACATTGTAGCGTAACATTGTAGCGTAACATTGTAGCGTAACATTGTAGCGTAACATTGTAGCGTAACATTGTAGCGTAACATTGTAGCGTAACATTGTAGCGTAACATTGTAGCGTAACATTGTAGCGTGTTAGGGCGCGTTAGTAACGAACTGAGACTATTTCTGAATCTGTGCTTCAACACTCGTTGACTGAACAGACGGAAACAAAACCAGGAGCTAGAAGAGGCTGAAAAGAAGCTGGAACGCACCTTTAAACCCACAAAGTTGTTTCATTCATGAACACAGACGCTGAGTTCTGGTTAATGATTGGCACTATAAGAGAGATATGAAGATGCTTATCGCACACACACATACACACACGTACACACACGTACACACACTGCACTAAAGCGGTGATGCAACAGTTGACATTATGAAGCAATCTCTCTACAACCAGAAGAGTTCGTCTCACTTTATTCAAACAAATTGTAAATATTTTATTACACGTTCAGATTGACGCACTCTCATAACCGATCATTAAATAATCTTCAGGGAGTGTTTTCATTTAATCGATTGATTAGTCTGTGAAACTGTTTTTGTCCAAACACCCAAAGAATGAAAACAATCAGGAACAATCTGTGAGGCTGAAATCACAGAATTTTGGAATTGTTTCACTATTTCTGCTAAAAATAGTTTTTTAACAATCATCAAAATATTTTCCAATTGACTCATTTATTAATCAGCTCGTTTCAGCCCTCCTTAGCAGAAAGACTTGAAACAGTCTCTGACCTCATTAAAATCTCTTTAAATGTAAGAACAATGTCATGCATCAGAATACAAAATACAGCTAATAAAAAGTTAAAAACAAATAAAAGGCTGTACGCTAAAAAGGGGTGGTAATAAATACACAAGTATTATAAATATTAAAAAGTATCTGCACTTCTGTAAACTCAACCCCGTATCTATGTGTGACTTAAAATGTAAATTAAATACAAATGTATTTTACATTTGAGAAAAAGGACATTTTTATGTATATTTCCTTTTTCTCAAATGTAAAATACATTTTTATGTTATATATATATATTAGTGTTGGTTCGACTTTAGTTCCAGAGACACTGCTTCTTATTTATGTTTCAGTTTCCCTGCGGCTCCATTCACAGTCAGACTCCGCCCCCTCGTGGCCGGACCGCTTTACTGCAGCCACACCAACAGGACAAGTTTGTTTACATGTTTGTGTTGTAATTTTAAAGTCGATGAAGAAACTCGGGATCCTTGAAGAAGCTCCAGAGGTCAAAAGCGGAAGAAGTACTCGAGATATTCAACATAGAAGTAGTTATACAATGTGAGAAATAGTACGTTACGAGTAGAAATAAAAATACAATGATTTACTTTATTCACCCGGACAGCTGATCTGGGGGGCGCTGCCTGAACAACTCTACAGAGTCATTGGAAATCATTTTATTGAACAGTGTTCTTTATTAAATAATCATAGTTATTTTCAGGAAGCTTCGGCAAATAGATTGTAAACAGCAGACCTGTGAAATAAAGACACTGAGCTCATGTTGTGTGTGTTTTGGGGTGTCACCCATGTGTCTGGAGTTCACGTGATACATAACACATGGTGGAAAGAAAATCTAACATTTGAAATGCTTTTTTGATGTACTCTGGGGCAATCAGGGACGTGACCTTTGACCCCGTCTACATCTCTTCTGTTCACTATCCATTCAATGCAGGACCTTCTGAAGATAAACATGAAACTATATTCATCTGTGCCACGACTGCCACCTTTGAATTGGAATAAAAGATATAATTAAAAAGTTGCATTAAAATGTAAAAAAGGAATCAGAATAAAACTACAAAAATGCATTTAACCTCACAGGAAAGTCCCAGAACGCATTCTGATTTCACACAAACCGTCGCACATTGATTTATTTTGAATGAATTTAAATAACTGATAAAATATAATGATAATCCGTGTGTTTGTTTGATGTTTGCCGACATCAGAAACCCCAGCAGCTCCGAGGATCGTGACCCTGTCGTCATGTGACGCCGCAGAGAGGCGAAAGCAAGTCGGAGTGCTCACTCTGCTGCGAGTTCCCGAGTCCTGACGAACAAATAAACACGAGACTGGAAGTCGAGTTTCGGCTACGAAATATAAATACACTTTGAGAATAATATATGGGTGTTGTTTGGATTCTTTACTCCAGCAAATATACAGAGTAAAGAATCCGCAACGGAAAGAGACACGAGCAGTAAAAAAGATAAAACGGGGTGGGACTTCGGCTCCTCAGTGAACCATGGTCACGCGCGTAGACGATCTTCGCTATAGCTAGCCGGCTACCTCCTATCCGAAAGAGACGCCATTATTTTGGGGAAAGAAGACGTCCGCGTCGGGTAGCAAGAGGAAGTATCTCTCAGTTTGGACCCGCTCCTCTCACACCTGTGGGGGGGTACTGATTAAACTCAGACCCGTTTCCGCTCTCGAAGGTGTTAAACTCCTGATTTGTGCTCATTTTGTGGAAAAAAAAGAAGAAAAAGAACAAGAAGAAGAAGCCGGAAGCTGATGTGAGCTGCGCAGAGACTTCAAGCTCTCCGCGCTCGTTCTGATCACAAATAAATAAAAAGGAGCGTTAATAAACTGTCATGGCGGCCGGAGGGGCGGGCAGCAGGACGTACTCGTTCAAGGTGGTGCTGCTGGGGGAAGGCTGCGTGGGGAAGACGTCCCTGGTGCTCCGCTACTGCGAGAACAAGTTCAACGACAAGCACATCACCACTCTGCAGGTGAGGCGCACCGGAAGCGGGTTAGTTAGCTGGTTAGCTTGGTTAACGAGTGGGTTAATTAACTGGTTAGTTAGGGGCGATGACGCATGTTGTGTTTTGGGTGAAATCAAAGCAGCAGGGCGGTGTTTGTGTTGTGCTGCGCGTGTCGTGCTGCACGGGTCGTCCCGGGGGAGCGGGGTTAGCTTGGTGTGTGTTTACCTGCCGTGGAACACACCTGTGTGATATCAGACTGGGGAATGTAGTACACGAGCCAAAGAACTGAGGTATCCGTGTTTGAGGTACTTGTACTGTACGCATTCATTTCAACTGCATTTTAGAGGTACATATAGTACTTGTTACTGTACTACATGTCAGAGGTACATATAGTACTTGTTATTGTACTACATGTCAGAGGTACATATAGTACTTGTTATTGTACTACATGTCAGAGGTACATATAGTACTTGTTATTGTACTACATGTCAGAGGTACATATAGTACTTGTTACTGTACTACATGTCAGAGGTACATATAGTACTTGTTACTGTACTACATCTCAGAGGTACATATAGTACTTGTTATTGTACTACATGTCAGAGGTACATATAGTACTTGTTACTGTACTACATGTCAGAGGTACATATAGTACTTGTTATTGTACTACATGTCAGAGGTACATATAGTACTTGTTACTGTACTACATGTCAGAGGTACATATAGTACTTGTTATTGTACTACATGTCAGAGGTACATATAGTACTTGTTACTGTACTACATGTCACAGGTACATATAGTACTTGTTATTGTACTACATGTCAGAGGTACATATAGTACTTGTTACTGTACTACATCTCAGAGGTACATATAGTACTTGTTATTGTACTACATCTCAGAGGTACATATAATACTTGTTACTGTACTACATGTCAGAGGTACATATAGTACTTGTTATTGTACTACATCTCAAAGGTACATATAATACTTGTTAATGTACTACATGTCACAGGTACATATAGTACTTGTTAATGTACTACTTGTCAGAGGTACATATAGTACTTGTTACTGTACTACATGTCAGAGGTACATATAGTACTTGTTAATGTACTACATGTCAGAGGTACATATAGTACTTGTTAATGTACTACATCTCAGAGGTACATATAGTACTTGTTATTGTACTACATGTTAGAGGTACATATAGTACTTGTTAATGTACTACTTGTCAGAGGTACATATAGTACTTGTTATTGTACTACATGTTAGAGGTACATATAGTACTTGTTATTGTACTACATGTTAGAGGTACATATAGTACTTGTTAATGTACTACTTGTCAGAGGTACATATAGTACTTGTTATTGTACTACATGTTAGAGGTACATATAGTACTTGTTATTGTACTACATGTTAGAGGTACATATAGTACTTGTTATTGTACTACATGTTAGAGGTACATATAGTACTTGTTATTGTACTACATGTTAGAGGTACATATAGTACTTGTTAATGTACTACTTGTCAGAGGTACATATAGTACTTGTTAATGTACTACTTGTCAGAGGTACATATAGTACTTGTTATTGTACTACATGTTAGAGGTACATATAGTACTTGTTAATGTACTACTTGTCAGAGGTACATATAGTACTTGTTATTGTACTACATGTTAGAGGTACATATAGTACTTGTTAATGTACTACTTGTCAGAGGTACATATAGTACTTGTTATTGTACTACATGTTAGAGGTACATATAGTACTTGTTATTGTACTACATGTTAGAGGTACATATAGTACTTGTTAATGTACTACTTGTCAGAGGTACATATAGTACTTGTTATTGTACTACATGTCAGAGGTACATATAGTACTTGTAATTGTACTACTTGTCAGAGGTACATATAGTACTTGTTATTGTACTACATGTCAGAGGTACATATAGTACTTGTTATTGTACTACATGTTAGAGGTACATATAGTACTTGTTAATGTACTACTTGTCAGAGGTACATATAGTACTTGTTAATGTACTACTTGTCAGAGGTACATATAGTACTTGTTATTGTACTACATGTTAGAGGTACATATAGTACTTGTTAATGTACTACTTGTCAGAGGTACATATAGTACTTGTTATTGTACTACATGTTAGAGGTACATATAGTACTTGTTAATGTACTACTTGTCAGAGGTACATATAGTACTTGTTATTGTACTACATGTTAGAGGTACATATAGTACTTGTTAATGTACTACTTGTCAGAGGTACATATAGTACTTGTTAATGTACTACATGTCAGAGGTACATATAGTACTTGTTAATGTACTACATGTCAGAGGTACATATAGTACTTGTTAATGTACTACTTGTCAGAGGTACATATAGTACTTGTTATTGTACTACATGTTAGAGGTACATATAGTACTTGTTATTGTACTACATGTTAGAGGTACATATAGTACTTGTTAATGTACTACTTGTCAGAGGTACATATAGTACTTGTTATTGTACTACATGTCAGAGGTACATATAGTACTTGTTATTGTACTACATGTTAGAGGTACATATAGTACTTGTTAATGTACTACTTGTCAGAGGTACATATAGTACTTGTTAATGTACTACTTGTCAGAGGTACATATAGTACTTGTTATTGTACTACATGTCAGAGGTACATATAGTACTTGTTAATGTACTACTTGTCAGAGGTACATATAGTACTTGTTAATGTACTACTTGTCAGAGGTACATATAGTACTTGTTAATGTACTACATGTCAGAGGTACATATAGTACTTGTTATTGTACTACATGTCAGAGGTACATATAGTACTTGTTAATGTACTACATGTCAGAGGTACATATAGTACTTGTTAATGTACTACTTGTCAGAGGTACATATAGTACTTGTTAATGTACTACTTGTCAGAGGTACATATAGTACTTGTTATTGTACTACTTGTCAGAGGTACATATAGTACTTGTTAATGTACTACATGTCAGAGGTACATATAGTACTTGTTAATGTACTACTTGTCAGAGGTACATATAGTACTTGTTAATGTACTACTTGTCAGAGGTACATATAGTACTTGTTATTGTACTACATGTTAGAGGTACATATAGTACTTGTTAATGTACTACTTGTCAGAGGTACATATAGTACTTGTTAATGTACTACATGTCAGAGGTACATATAGTACTTGTTATTGTACTACATGTCAGAGGTACATATAGTACTTGTTAATGTACTACATGTCAGAGGTACATATAGTACTTGTTAATGTACTACTTGTCAGAGGTACATATAGTACTTGTTAATGTACTACTTGTCAGAGGTACATATAGTACTTGTTATTGTACTACATGTTAGAGGTACATATAGTACTTGTTAATGTACTACTTGTCAGAGGTACATATAGTACTTGTTATTGTACTACATGTTAGAGGTACATATAGTACTTGTTAATGTACTACATGTTAGAGGTACATATAGTACTTGTTAATGTACTACTTGTCAGAGGTACATATAGTACTTGTTAATGTACTACTTGTCAGAGGTACATATAGTACTTGTTATTGTACTACATGTTAGAGGTACATATAGTACTTGTTAATGTACTACATGTTAGAGGTACATATAGTACTTGTTAATGTACTACTTGTCAGAGGTACATATAGTACTTGTTATTGTACTACATGTTAGAGGTACATATAGTACTTGTTAATGTACTACTTGTCAGAGGTACATATAGTACTTGTTATTGTACTACATGTTAGAGGTACATATAGTACTTGTTATTGTACTACATGTTAGAGGTACATATAGTACTTGTTAATGTACTACTTGTCAGAGGTACATATAGTACTTGTTAATGTACTACTTGTCAGAGGTACATATAGTACTTGTTAATGTACTACTTGTCAGAGTTACATATAGTACTTGTTACTGTACTACATGTCAGAGGTACATATAGTACTTGTTAATGTACTACATGTCAGAGGTACATATAGTACTTGTTAATGTTAATGTACTACTTGTCAGAGGTACATATAGTACTTGTTACTGTACTACATGTCAGAGGTACATATAGTACTTGTTAATGTACTACATCTCAGAGGTACATATAGTACTTGTTACTGTACTACATGTCAGAGGTAAATATAGTACTTGTTATTGTACTACATGTCAGAGGTACATATAGTACTTGTTAATGTACTACATCTCAGAGGTACATTTAGTACTTGTTAATGTACTACCTCTTGTTAATGTACTACATGTCAGAGGTACATATAGTACTTGTTACTGTACTACATCTCAGAGGTACATATAGTACTTGTTAATGTACTACATGTCAGAGGTACATATAGTACTTGTTACTGTACTACATGTCAGAGGTACATATAGTACTTGTTAATGTACTACATCTCAGAGGTACATTTAGTACTTGTTAATGTACTACCTCTTGTTAATGTACTACATGTCAGAGGTACATTTAGTACTTGTTAATGTACTACCTCTTGTTAATGTACTACATCTCAGAGGTACATTTAGTACTTGTTAATGTACTACCTCTTGTTAATGTACTACATGTCAGAGGTACATATAGTACTTGTTACTGTACTACATCTCAGAGGTACATATAGTACTTGTTAATGTACTACATGTCAGAGGTACATATATTACTTGTTAATGTACTACATGTCACAGGTACATATAGTACTTGTTACTGTACTACATCTCAGAGGTACATTTAGTACTTGTTACTGTACTACATGTCAGAGGTACATATATTACTTGTTAATGTACTACATGTCACAGGTACATATAGTACTTGTTACTGTACTACATCTCAGAGGTACATTTAGTACTCCATATTAATCCAACATGAGTTATAATAAGAAACCATTTTGCAGTATTTTTAGTATTTTCACAGCTTGGTCGTAGTAGTTTTACTGCAGTAAAGACTCTGAATACTTCCATCGTTGTACATTAATATCAAAGCAGACTGTTAATAATCAATAATCAATGTGTCATCAATAATTAAATGTTGTTCTCGACCTAAATTCTGCTAATTAAACCCACCGAGTGTCGTCCATCAAAAGCTTTGTTATTATAATGGTATTATTATGTTATTATAATGGTGTTATTATGTTATTATAATGGTGTTATTATGTTATTATAATGGTGTTATTATGTTATTATAATGGTGTTATTATGTTATTATAATGGTGTTATTATTTATTATAATGAGAGTTGTTGATATAAAAAGATTAAAGGTGCGTTGGGAATATTCGCAACGCTTTACTCGCGTCAGTTTATTCGCCAGACAAGTTGAGTTCATTCGCCTCTTTCGCAACCAAAGGGGGCGTGGCTTATCTCAGAGGCTAGTTCTGCGAGAGCAGCAGCAGCTAAGGGGGGCGGAGCTTCTCAACGCTGATTGGCTTTCAACCTGGCGGGTTGCAACGCGCCATTCGGGTCCATCGCAACGCCCGGCGAATTTCTCAACCATTCGCGTCTGTGCGTTGACTTCGTTATGGAAGCGACTCGCAACGCGTTTGGTGTGAACGCCCCATTGGAGCAAGAAGACGTTATGTTGGTGTGTTCACATGTTAGCTAGCTAGCTAGCTAACTAGCTAACAGCGTCTCCTCTCCTTTCCTCCTCTCCTCCTCCTCTCCTTTCCTCCTCTCCTCTCCTCCTCTCCTCCTCTCCTCTCCTCTCCTCCTCTCCTCCTCTCGTCGCCTCCTCTCCTCCTCTCCTCTCCTCTCCTCCTCTCCTCCTCTCCTTTCCTCTCCTCTCCTTTCCTTTCCTCCTTTCCTCCTCTCCTCCTCCTCTCCTCTCCTTTCCTCTCCTCTCCTCTCCTTTCCTTTCCTCCTCTCCTCCTCCTCTCCTCTCCTTTCCTCCTCTCCTCTCCTCCTCCTCCTCTCCTCGTCTCCTCCTCTCGTCTCCTCCTCTCCTTTCCTCTCCTCCTCCTCTCCTCCTCTCCTCTCCTCCTCTCCTCCTCTCCTCTCCTCATGTTTCCACAGTTCTCCTCTCCTCAGAGATGTTATTGAGCTAACTGTTCTGGGATCAGACATGTTTGAGCTCGACCAATCACAGCTCTTCTTTTATGACTCATTTAATTTAGTTAATCTGCTGTCAGACCGTCTTATTTTAATTGTGCTTAATAAATAGTTTAGTAACTGTTTGTCCCAATAGTTCTGGTTCTCAGCCCGCTGACATTACACACACACACACTATATATATATAGTGTGTGTGTGTGTAATGTATGTATATATGTATGTGTGTATATATATATATATATATATATATATATATATATATATATATATATATATATAAACAATTCAATCACACTGTTGTAGCATCAATAATAAAATCACAGATTCTGTCACAGACAAAACCAATAATCAATTAACCATCAACATTATTTAGAAGTCAGAACACACACACACACACACACACACACACACACACACACGCACACACACACACACACACACACTGTTAATCCTTCAGGTGTGATCGACTAACAGACCAAAGGTCAAAGGTCACGTCCATGTGATCATGAGACGTTCAGAATCCCAGTCAGTCAAAGTACATCAATAACATGTTTTCTGTTTGTATTAAACCCTAATTATTATCTCCTCCTCCTCCTCCCCCTCTTCTTCCTCTTCTCTTCTTTCTCTTCCTGTTCTTCTTCTTTCTCTTCCACCTCTTCTCCTCCTCCTCCTCTTCCTCCCTCCTCCCCCTCCTCTTCTTCTCCTCCTCCTCTTCTCTTCTTCCTCCTCCTCTTTTCCTCCTCCTCTTCTTCCTCCCTCCTCCTCCTCTTCTCTTCCTCCCTCCTCTTCTTCCTCCCTCCTCTTCTCTTTCTCCCTCCTCTTCTTCCTCCCTCCTCTTCTCTTCCTCCCTCCTCTTCTTCTTCCTTCCTCCTCCCTCTTCTTCTTCCTCCCTACTCTTCTTCCTCCCTCCTCTTCTCTTCCTCCCTCCTCTTCTCTTTCTCCCTCCTCTTCTTCCTCCCTCCTCTTCTCTTCGTCCCTCCTCTTCTTCTTCCTCCCTCCTCTTCTCTTTCTCCCTCCTCTTCTCTTCCTCCCTCCTCTTCTCTTCCTCCCTCCTCTTCTCTTCCTCCCTCCTCTTCTTCTTCCTCCCTCCTCCTCCCTCCTCTTCTTCTTCCTCCCTCCTCTTCTCTTCCTCCTCCCTCTTCTTCTTCCTCCCTCCTCCTCCCTCCTCCTCTTCTTCCTCTTCTCTTCTTCCTCCCTCCTCCTCCTCCCTCCTCCTCCTCCTCTTCCTCTGCAGGCGTCGTTCCTCACGAAGAAGCTCAACATCACAGGAAAGAGGGTGAACTTGGCCATCTGGGTGAGATTCTCAGATACTCTGACTTACTCATGAAGTACGAAGTAGAAAAACACGAGTACGAAGTATTCAGCGTGTTTGTGTGTGTTTGTGTGTGTTTGTGTGTGTTTTTGTGTGTTTGTGTGTGTTTTTGTGTGTTTTCAGGACACGGCGGGTCAGGAGCGTTTCCACGCTTTGGGGCCGATTTACTACCGCGACTCCAACGGAGCCGTGCTGGTGTACGACATCACCGACGAGGACTCCTTTCTGAAGGTAGTACTACCTGCAGTACTCTGAGTACTTTCAGAGTACTCTGAGTACTTTCAGAGTACTCTGTAGAATCATGGACATCAGACTTTTATCTGCTTCAGTGTTGAAAAGTACTCGAGTACTGTAATTAAGTACTAACATGATGTACTTATACTCCACAAATCCAGATTATACCAAATATGATGAATAAAGTATTATTACAGATTAAACTACCAGCAGTATATAAAGTCATTACTATAATATATATATATATATATATATATATATATATATAAGAAATAATGTATGTTTATTAGTATTGATTAAAACTGTTAACGGCCCTGTTCATTATTTTTTAAACATCTAAAATAATTTCTGGACAAAATGAATTGTTAAATTTGTTAATTGATAAATTATTTAAATTGTTACCTAAAAGAAAAAAAAGAAAAATATATATATAGATATATTCAAATAAAACATATAAAACAAATGAAACATATAAAACATATAAAATATAAAACACAAAACATATAAAGTATAAAACTTAAGTGTGTTTCTGTCTGCAGGTGAAGAACTGGGTCAAAGAGCTCAGGAAAATGTTGGGGAACGAGATCTGTTTATGTATAGTAGGTAAGTTATTTATGGTTGTTGTTGTTTATGACTTATTTATGATCGAACAAACATTGAACAATGATAATAATAGTAATGGAAGTAATAGAATAATTAAAGCGGTAATAGAAATGTTACTACTAATAATAGTAATAATAATATAACTGGTGATTTTAGCCCAAAATGACCTCATTATGATAATAAGCATCCAGACTTTGAGTCTTCAAAAGGAAACTCGTAATTATTTACTTTTGTCACTTTAATTTCATCTTTATTTATTTATTTGTTACCATTGGCAACAATAATAATGTTCTTAATTGATTTGATCCGTTTGTTTTTATGTCTTTTTAAATACAAAGTTGAGTGTTTAACTGGATTAAGTTGTCGTGTTCATGAAATCTGATTCAGATGATTTTGATGAAGCAGTAAATCACATTTAATTATTAGGGAGATAAATGTGTGACTTTCATTTATTTTAAGCTTTTTTTCTCATAAATCTATATTTTTGGTCTTTAGTGCACTTCTACTTTCTGTTGAATAATTCAGATCATTTAATAGGAATAATTAAAGGAACTGTACGTATAAATGACCACCTCAGGATGAGTAATATAATTTTGCATAATAATAATATTTAAAATAATTATTGTTGTTATTTTTTATAATGTCAACATTAATATGAATTAATAATAATATTGATCTAGAAGGTGGAGATAACAAGAAGATAATTCATTATATTTGTAAGCTTTTTATTCTCATCTGTTGACTGAAAGAATATTCTATTCTATTATATAATTTTTTTTAATTCAAGGATAAAAGCGAATACATTTAAATATAAAAATGAATATTCATGAGCTGCAGTGGAAAAAAACCCAAATTTAATAGACTAAGCAGTTTGATTTATTTTCTCTGCAGGTAATAAAATTGATTTGGACAAAGACCGACATGTTTCAGTGGAAGAGGCGGAGAGGTAAGAAGTGATGAAGATGATGACGAAGGTGGTGGTGTTTCTGAGCATGCTCAGTACGTCTTCTCTCTCTCTCTAAGTTACGCCGAGTCGGTCGGAGCCAAACATTATCACTCGTCAGCCAAGTTGAATAAAGGCATCGAGGAGCTTTTCCTGGATCTTTGTAAACGTAAGAACTCGTTTTGGGCTGGAAACGGATAGCTTAGCATAACGACTGGAAACAGATAGCTTAGCATAAAGACTGGAAACAGATAGCTTAGCATAAAGACTGGAAACGGATAGCTTAGCATAAAGACTGGAAACGGATAGCTTAGCATAACGACTGGAAACAGATAGCTTAGCATAAAGACTGGAAACGGATAGCTTGACATAAAGACTGGAAACAGATAGCTTAGCATAAAGACTGGAAAAAGATAGCTTAGCATAAAGACTGGAAACGGATAGCTTGGCATAAAGGCTGGAAACGGATAGCTTGGCATAAAGGCTGGAAGCAGGTGGAAACAGATAGCTTAGCATAAAGACTGGAAACGGATAGCTTGGCATAAAGACTGCAAGCGGGTGGAAACGGATAGCTTGGCATAAAGACTGGAAACAGATAGCTTAGCATAAAGACTGGAAACAGATAGCTTGGCATAAAGACTGGAAACAGATAGCTTAGCATAAAGACTGGAAACGGATAGCTTGGCATAAAGGCTGGAAACGGATAGCTTGGCATAAAGGCTGGAAGCAGGTGGAAACAGATAGCTTAGCATAAAGACTGGAAACGGATAGCTTGGCATAAAGACTGCAAGCGGGTGGAAACGGATAGCTTGGCATAAAGACTGGAAACAGATAGCTTAGCATAAAGACTGGAAACAGATAGCTTGGCATAAAGACTGGAAACAGATAGCTTGGCATAAAGACTGGAAACAGATAGCTTAGCATAAAGACTGGAAACAGATAGCTTAGCATAAAGACTGGAAACTGATAGCTTGGCATAAAGACTGGAAGCAGGTGGAAACGGATAGCTTAGCATAAAGACTGGAAACAGATAGCTTAGCATAAAGACTGGAAACAGGTGGAAACGGATAGCTTAGCATAAAGACTGGAAACAGATAGCTTAGCATAACGACTGGAAACAGATAGCTTAGCATAAAGACTGGAAACAGGTGGAAACGGATAGCTTAGCATAAAGACTGGAAACGGATAGCTTGGCATAAAGGCTGGAAACGGATAGCTTGGCATAAAGGCTGGAAGCAGGTGGAAACAGATAGCTTAGCATAAAGACTGGAAACGGATAGCTTGGCATAAAGACTGCAAGCGGGTGGAAACGGATAGCTTGGCATAAAGACTGGAAACAGATAGCTTAGCATAAAGACTGGAAACGGATAGCTTGGCATAAAGACTGGAAACAGATAGCTTAGCATAAAGACTGGAAACAGATAGCTTAGCATAAAGACTGGAAACTGATAGCTTCGCATAAAGACTGGAAGCAGGTGGAAACGGATAGCTTAGCATAAAGACTGGAAACTGATAGCTTCGCATAAAGACTGGAAGCAGGTGGAAACGGATAGCTTAGCATAAAGACTGGAAACAGATAGCTTAGCATAAAGACTGGAAACAGGTGGAAATGGATAGCTTAGCATAAAGACTGGAAACAGATAGCTTAGCATAAAGACTGGAAACGGATAGCTTGGCATAAAGGCTGGAAACGGATAGCTTGGCATAAAGGCTGCAAGCGGGTGGAAACGGATAGCTTACCATAAAGACTGGAAACAGATAGCTTAGCATAAAGACTGGAAACGGATAGCTTAGCATAACGACTGGAAACAGATAGCTTAGCATAAAGACTGGAAACAGATAGCTTAGCATAAAGACTGGGAAACAGATAGCTTAGCATAAAGACTGGAAACAGATAGCTTAGCATAAAGACTGGAAACAGGTGGAAACGGATAGCTTAGCATAAAGACCGGAAACAAGTGGAAACGGATAGCTTAGCATAAAGACTGGAAACAGATAGCTTAGCATAAAGACTGGAAACAGGTGGAAACGGATAGCTTAGCATAAAGACTGGAAACAAGTGGAAACAGATAGCTTAGCATAAAGACTGGGAAACAGATAGCTTAGCATAAAGACTGGAAACAGTTGGAAACAGATAGCTTAGCATAAAGACTGGAAACAGATATATATATTTGAGGTTTATTTTTATTGGAACTGTTTCTCTTGTTTTCAGGGATGATGGAGACGGCTCAGGCCGAGGAGAGATTGAAGGGCAACGGAGCCAGCCAATCAGCATCGAGTAGGCGGGGCGTACAGATTGTCGATGACGAACCACAATCCACGCCCGCGGGAGGATGCTGCTCTTCTGGCTAACACACACTCACACGCACACGCTTGCAGACATAATATTCACACACACACACACACACACACACACACACACACACATTTGAGTCTCTGTTGCTTTAGAATCTTAAAAATAATAAAAAATAATCCCAAATGTTTTTTTGCTGGGAAATAATATTTAAAATGGTTTAATCACTGTTCCCTTCAAAATAAAAGCATCTCATGATCAAATTGAGCGATTTTCAATTTGATGAAAATCCACATTTTCAGAACTAAAATCTCTAATTTCCCACAGAAGCAGTGATTTCAAAGTAAACACTGAAGCTGTTTTTTTTTAATACTTCACGAAGAAAAGAGCTGAAGTAACTTTAAATGGCGCCAGAGATTTATTATTATAATTCATTTTGTTGTCTTTTCTTTTTTTTGGTGGGATAAAACATACAAACACACACTGTATAAACCTCCATTAATCATCATATTTATCTATAAATATAAACATGTTTCTTCCTGATATTAAACCCCTGGAGGAGCGTGAAACGGCGCCGCCTGCTGGACAAAACATTAAAGGACAGGTTTCCATTCTTTCAAGTTTTTATCTCCACTCAACGAAAACGCTCTGGAAGAGGTTTTAAAGTTCTTCTTAAAGGGACAGTAGCGCTGTTTAGACGTACTACACTCCACTGGTCAGTAGTACTACTCTGACTATGGAGAAGTACTTCATTCAAATACATGTCTGTCCCTTTAAAAGATGAACTTCTATTTTTTTTATTTATTTTTTTTTACACAGAATTAATATTTATCCTCCATTTCAGACGAAGTGAAGATCAATAACCCCTTAACGGTTACTACGAGATATTAAAGGATCATGTGACTAAAAAAGAACCGGTTTAAATGTGTGTTTTTGGTTTTTCGGGGTTTTTCTTTTATTCCAGAATGTTGTAATAAAATAAAATCGACTGGAAAAAGTCCGACGACGTCGTCGTTTTTAAATCTTTTAATCTCTTAAATCATCACGTTTGTCACGAAAGAAATAATTTAATGAATAATTCTGAACTCAGACAAATTAAATAGGTTTCATTAAATAAGAGGTGAAGTAATTTAACTAAATATTTTTTTGTAAACTGCATTTTGTAAATAATAAAAAAATAAAGGAATAATTTCAATGTCTCCGTTTGCAAAAAAATATAAAACCTTCATATGTCTAAAACTTATGATATTAATTATATTAAACTGAAAAAAACTGACTAATTTAGAAAATAGAAATAACAAATAAAACAGTTCTAACATATTTATGTGTATATAATATTTATTGTGATAAAGGTATTTAATTTGTCTGTAAAAAAGATTTTCAAACTACTTTTGTCCAAAACCTCAAAATGTCAGTTTGTAAAACAGAGAAACTGTAAATGTTAAATAAATCAGATCAATAATTCCTCTGATCTGCCGATCAATATTAAGGATTGACGCTAATGATTAATATTAATGATTAACGGTTGCCTTTTCCAGTTGATCTGAATGAAACTATATGCCGCTTATTTAAAAAAAAAAAATTATATATAGATATATATTTAAATATATATATGGATATATATTTAAATAAATATGGACTGCAACATTTACTTTCACGTATTTAATGTTTGATAAATTGATAAAATGACTTACATTTATTCACAACTTTGTAAAACAAAAGAAAAAGCTTGAAACAAATAAAATTCTTCAAATTCAAATTCTTGTCCATTAATTCTCATTCTAATTGATTAAATCATCTTTAAATATAATAATCGCTTCCTCAATATTGTGCTGCTCAAAGTTCAGCTCCTTCACCCCCCCCTCCTTCTCTTCCTCTTCATCTTCCCCCTCCTCTTCCTCTTTGTGCATGTTTGATTTCTGTTTTTCTTTTAAATGGTGAATTAATAAAACCTGAGCATCAAATTTAATAAATTATATTTACTCAGAAATCTGTACATGAAACAAAGTATTTTCTGTGTACTTCTACTTTCATTCATCTGCCTTTGAGAAATAATCGCTGCAAGAAGTAAAAACACTTCCTGTTTCTTTAAAAGAGAAACACTTTGTAAATCTTATTTTTTCATCAGATTTAACGCGTCGTCCGTTCTTCATGTTGATTTTACAGATTAAATCAAAGTAGAAATGACGTCATGTTTTTACTCATTTTAAATGCTTGTTAGAAACCGTCGTGACGCCGTTTGTCCACCAGAGGGCGCTGTTGATCCGATAATCAAACGACTTATTGATTCTGAGTCGTGAACCGCTTTTCATCAGTTGAGATTATTAGAGTTGTGTTTATATTATACTTCAAAATAAAGTTACATTTCAATATTGGAGATGGCAATAAATACTCAAGTTTACTGGAGTATTTCAGTACATTTACTAAAAGTACTGAAATATATTTATAAAAAGTACTGGTCTTTTATTTTAAGTATATTTTTTCTCAATTTCAGGCAGAAAATCCACACACACATCTTAAGCTTCAAAATGCAGCAGGTTTATTTCAGTGCCTCAGCAGATTGAACATTTACATAAACAAGAAAATATTTATTAAGTTATTTAAAAATAGTTTTTTTGCATCTTGTCCTTTAGGAAACTACAGCCGAAAAAAAACGGTTCTCAAAAACATTTTAATTTCAAATCACACTTTCTGGAGTTAGTTTTATCTTCTTTAATCTGACCTCAAATTATTGGGATCTTGATTTTATTATCATTGAAAAAAATCAACAAAAAAGTTTTCTTGATAGTCGATTTAAAATTCTCCAGAAGAAAATGTAACCAAAAATCTCATGAATTAAATCAACATCAATAAGCCCCGCCCCCCAGAATGCACCGACCAATCAAATGCACTCTAGCCTAATTCAAGATGGAACCCAGAGGAGTAACAGTTCCCGTCCGAAAGGCACTTTGAGAGGCGACCCCCCGCCCTGAACAGGAAGCGCCCCCCCCCCCCCCCCCCCTGAACAGGAAGCAACGCCCCCCTCTAGTAGCCGGGGGGGTTGTGCAGCTCCTGGTATTTGGGAGGAGGCGTGGTGAAGATGGCCGGCACCGTCATCAGGACGGTGGGCCGGTTGTGGTTACGCATCTGGTGGATGATGGCGGAGGACAGCGCCATGCCGATCAGCTGGAGGAGACAGTATTATTATTATTAATAAATATATATATATATATTTTTGTATAAATCCGAATACAAAGGGCTGTTCTCACCGCCAGGGCGGCCAGCGTGAAGGCGACTCCGATCATGACGTTGGACAGCAGCAGGACGTAGTGGAGGATGACGGGGAAGCAGGTCTGGAGACGAGGTCACTTTGTTTACTCTGAGCTGAACATCATCATCAAGTTCACGTTTCGGCTCCACTCACCTTGATGTAGACGGACTTCCTCGGCATCAGGATGCCCTGAAGGAAAACCACAGAAGAAGAAACGCGTTAGTGAGCTGCCTTTAAATGACCCAACGACGGACGAAGCGTTTGTTTGTTTGTTTGTTTGTTTGTCACCTGGTAGATGACGGATTGACACTTTCCCTCCATCTTGTCCGGGTCGCACTCACACGTGGTGGGGATGTTGTCCTCCCAGTCCAGGTAGCTGAACAGACCGCAGCAGTGCAGCTGGAACCACAGAAGAAGAAAACGTCAGGCCTGTTTTTAAAGAGACGGCGTCTTCGCGACTTCCTGCTTCATTCGGACGACTTCCTGCTTCATTCGGACGACTTCCTGCTTCATTCGGACGACTTCCTGCTTCATTCGGACGACTTCCTGCTTCATTCGGACCGAACCAGAAGAAGAGACGTCGGAAACGGGAAAGATCCCAGCTTTCCTTGAAGTTAGTGTACTTTTACTCCATGAAGCCGATAGTACTAGTGTACTTTTACTCCATGAAGCAGATAGTACTAGTGTACTTTTACTCCATGAAGCAGATAGTACTAGTGTACTTTTACTCCATGAAGCAGATAGTACTAGTGTACTTTTACTCCTTGAAGCTGATTCCTGTGTTTGTTCAGAGAGTCGATGGAGAAACTTTATTGCAGCATTATTAAAATATAAGTTTTACATCAGTTCCTGTTTGTTTTAATGAATAAAAAAAAAACTCAAAGGGTTCTTCTTCTTCTTCTAAACAGGAAGTCAAATAAAATCCACTTTGTCCTCCAAGAGATTTGCATCTCTGGCCGATAACCCACCTGGCAGCCAGCCAATCAGGCGGCTCCGAGGCCGCACAGGTGCAGCCCTGTAAACAACTTGCAGAAGAATACACTTTTTAAATGTGTATTCACTGAATTAACAAAAAAATAAAATAATGGAGCTGCGTCATGATAATTAAGATAGAATGCGTTTAAATTAACTTTGTCTCTCGATTTAATTAAAATTACAGTTTTTTTATTTTTTATCTCGACTTTCTCGGGTTTCATTCATTTCGTCACCAGTTCCCGAAACGATCAGAACAAAAAGCAGTCAAACTGGTTTCAGATAAGAGGTGACATACAAATACTCATTCCAGTGTGTGTGTGTGTGTGTGTGTGTGTGTGTGTGTGTCACCTGTCTCTGGAGGCTGTCGGCCATGCTCTTCACATCGTATGAAGCTTTGTCGAGAGGGAGAAGCGCACGAAACTTCTCTTCCAAAACTCTCTCCAACTAACGAAGAATGAACGTCACAACAAGACAAACGGATGAGCCCACGTCAAAAGGAGGGGGGGGGGGGTTACAGTGGGGGGGGGGGCGTTACCTTGGGGTGGGCGGCGACGGCGGGGACTCCAGCTCGGAGCATCATCAGACTGCCGATGACCATACACACCAGGAACTGGAGAGAGAAACAGGAAATGACATCACAGCGATTCCCCAAACTTTTCTTTAAGGACAGAGTTTCCACAGATCGGCGTTCGAGCCCAAACAGACTCTGAAGGAACAGGAAGTGCCGTCTCACAAACAGGAAGTGCCGTCTCAAACAGGAAGTGCTGTGTCACAACAGCAAGAACAAAAAGGAACCTTTTGAAGTCATTCTGGAACTTTCTCTCTAGATTCATCCAGCGAGTTGATCTCACGGGCTTTGATTAGTAAATGAAAGACGTGGTCTCGGTACGCACCACGATCAGACAGGCCCGGTTCTCCCTGTGGGCGCCGAAGGCTCCCAGGATGGCGATCACCATGGTGATGGCGCCCACGGCGTAGAGGACGATGAGGCCGACGGTTCGACCCTCCAGCTGAAAGAAGGCGAAGCGGACGGGTTCATATGCATTTCATTATTATTATTATTATTATTGTTGTCTAAATACAGTTTGTTCTTACGCCTTCGCCTCCATCAACGTTCGTGACGACCTGTGACAGCAGAGCGAGCGCGATGATGACGCCGCCCACGATCTGAAAAAAATTGTCCAAATTAAATGATATATATATATATATCCTGTTTAATCTTCTAAAATGTGACAGTTTGCTGATGTTCACATTAAATACAATATTTTGTGTCATAAAATGCCGTTATCAGGCTATAAAATATGGAGATTTATTGTTGTATTACACTGAATAAGACAAAAGACATTTAAAGACTTTGAGAAACGAAAGTTGTTCTCACGGAGAACAACTTTCATGAGAACCGGTGGAACCGGAAACAAAAACCCAGAGACTCAACATCAGAGGCTTTTATTGTGAAAAATAAAAAAAGTTTCTGCAGACAAGCTGCAAACTATTAAACATAATTGTTGCCAGAACAGTTTTTAAAGAACAAACAGTGAACAAAGTGTTCAATATGTCAGTTGAACAGGAATAAATTACATTTCTTACTAAATCACTGGAAATTTAAATACAGTTTAAGCCACTGAGGGGAATGCGAGGTTGAGCAGTAACAATAAAACGACATTATTTAAATAAATAAAATAATCGATTAGTTAAATCGACTGCGCAGTTTTAATTCCTCACTACATCCGGGTACCGCGGTCACGGAACGGCGGCTCGCGGCCATTTTTAAAAACGCCAACTCACCGCGAAGAAGATGTTGAAGATGGTGAAGATGAGTTTGAGGCACGCGTTGACCTGCGCCATGTTTAATTAAACACGAAGAGACCGCGGAGATACGAAGATGGCGTCGAAGGAGAAGGAGCTCCGTTCACCGTGAAGGGCAGAGAGGGAGTAACGGGAGGTGCGATGGTTTTATGTGACAGGGGGAGACGGGGGCGGGGCTTCCGGTAAAGAGGAGAGGGGGAGGGGGGGGTGGAAGGGGGAGAGAGAGAGAGAGAGAGAGAGGGAGAGAGGCAGGGGAGAGAGGGGGGGGGGGAGAGAGAGAGAGAGAGAGAGGGAGAGAGGGAGGAGAGAGGGGGGGAGAGAGAGAGAGAGAGAGAGGAGGGGCTTCATTCCGGAAGACGAATGGAAACATTCCATTCCACATACGTAACGTGTTGGAACGTAACTCCACGGAGGGGGGCGGGGCGGAGGGGGGGGGGCGGAGTTACGTTCCAACACGATTCCCGGAAGTGACTTTTCCTTTCAGTGAATTCCTGTAAACAACAAAAGAGCTGCAGAAAGAAAAGAATGAACAGATGTTTTCTATTGTCTTCAGTTAAAGATGAAAACCTTAGTTTTGGGCTGTTGGGTTTATTAAATAGTTAAAATATAGTGTTTTAAAGTTTGTTTGTGGAAGGAAACTTTGCACTTAAATGAGTATTAAAATATAGTTTGGTCTCATAAAATGTGAATAAAACAACGTGATCTTTAAATGACGTAAAAGCAGCTTTAAAAAGACTATAAAAAGAAGCAGATATTAACATTTAAGATGTGGAACCATCAAATGTTTTATTGTTATAGAAAAGATTAAAGAGTTTGAGAGTTTTGTTGGTTTGTCAGTCTGAAGGAAAACAACAACAATTATATCATCAAAACAAGTATCCAGATATGTTAGTAAAAGTATAAATACTGCAGTTTAAATACTAAAAATCCTGCAAAAGTACAAAAAGTACTCATTTAGCAGAATAACATATTATTGATGCTTTAATCTTTTCATGTACTTTATATGTATTATACGTAATATTACATCATTTATTAGTTTTTTTAATAATCTGAATCTGTAGTACTTTAAATACAGCTGCTTATCATTATCATTATGATTATTACTATAATTATTATTTTAATAATAATAATTTACTACTTTTATTATATTTGTTATTACTATTAATTTAAGGAAGGAGACAGAGAAGGAGACAGAAGGAGACAGGGAAGGAGACAGAAGGAGACAGGGAAGGAGACAGAGAAGGAGACAGAAGGAGACAGGGAAGGAGACAGAAGGAGACAGGGAAGGAGACAGAGAAGGAGACAGAGAAGGAGACAAGGAAGGAGACAGAGAATGAGACAGAAGGAGACAGAAGGAGACAGGGAAGGAGACAGGGAAGGAGACAGAGAAGGAGACAGAAGGAGACAGGGAAGGAGACAGAGAAGGAGACAGAGAAGGAGACAAGGAAGGAGACAGAGAATGAGACAGAAGGAGACAGAAGGAGACAGGGAAGGAGACAAGGAGACAGAGAAAGAGACAGGGAAGGAGACAGAAGGAGATAGAAGGAGACAGGGAAGGAGACAGAAGGAGATAGAAGGAGACAGGGAAGGAGACAGAAGGAGATAGAAGGAGACAGAGAAGGAGATAGAGGAGGAGACCTGTTGGTGTAAAGTGAAGAATTAAGTGATGTGCAGGGATGTGACCTGTAGGGTCAGTGGGGGAACCGGACTCTGTTCACAAGGGTCAGTGGGGGAACCGGACTCTGTTCACAAGGGTCAGTGGGGGAACCGGGCTCTGTTCACGAGGGTCAGTGGGGGAACCGGACTCTGTTCACAAGGGTCAGTGGGGGAACCGGGCTCTGTTCACGAGGGTCAGTGGGGGAACCGGGCTCTGTTCACGAGGGTCAGTGGGGGAACCGGACTCTGTTCACAAGGGTCAGTGGGGGAACCGGGCTCTGTTCACGAGGGTCAGTGGGGGAACCGGACTCTGTTCACGAGGGTCAGTGGGGGAACCGGGCTCTGTTCACGAGGGTCAGTGGGGGAACCGGACTCTGTTCACAAGGGTCAGTGGGGGAACCGGGCTCTGTTCACGAGGGTCAGTGGGGGAACCGGACTCTGTTCATGAGGGTCAGTGGGGGAACCGGGCTCTGTTCACGAGGGTCAGTGGGGGAACCGGGCTCTGTTCACGAGGGTCAGTGGGGGAACCGGACTCTGTTCACGAGGGTCAGTGGGGGAACCGGGCTCTGTTCACGAGGGTCAGTGGGGGAACCGGACTCTGTTCACAAGGGTCAGTGGGGGAACCGGGCTCTGTTCACGAGGGTCAGTGGGGGAACCGGACTCTGTTCATGAGGGTCAGTGGGGGAACCGGGCTCTGTTCACGAGGGTCAGTGGGGGAACCGGACTCTGTTCACGAGGGTCAGTGGGGGACCCGGGCTCTGTTCACGAGGGTCAGTGGGGGAACCGGACTCTGTTCACAAGGGTCAGTGGGGGAACCGGGCTCTGTTCACGAGGGTCAGTGGGGGAACCGGACTCTGTTCATGAGGGTCAGTGGGGGAACCGGGCTCTGTTCACGAGGGTCAGTGGGGGAACCGGGCTCTGTTCACGAGGGTCAGTGGGGGAACCGGGCTCTGTTCACGAGGGTCAGTGGGGGAACCGGGCTCTGTTCACGAGGGTCAGTGGGGGAACCGGACTCTGTTCACGAGGGTCAGTGGGGGAACCGGGCTCTGTTCACGAGGGTCAGTGGGGGAACCGGGCTCTGGACCCTTTTTGACCCTGGGGCCCATTCAAATGGTTTCATCTGATATCTATGAGGTCATGTTTTCACCTAATTTATACACATTTATTAATAAAACTCTATATTATGAAGCTTTATGCAGAGGGATTTATTCACACAGCATTCAGAGCCTCATATACAATAAATATATTTATTAACACATATTTTACAAGATGAGGCCTTTTTTGTGTGCATATTTAAACCTATATTTTTTATCAATAAATGCACCTCGTGTATTTAACCAGCAGAGGTCACTCACGTTCAGATGAAGGTTTAGGAAGCTCCTTAAGGAGACTTACGAGGAGACAGGCTTCACTCGAGGAAGCATCTCAATACTCTGAAGTCCACTGAGTCTCACATATCATGTTGATCAATGGAGGTTTATTCTCTCTATTTCCTGTGAAATAACCAGATATTTGTATCTATAACAGGAAGTCAGCAAAAACTCACAATAAAAACAAATAATATGATATTCACTTTATTTAGATTTAAGGAAAAAAAACATGCTTAAATACATTTAAAGCACTAATTATTTGTAATATATAATTAATCCTCTTCCTGTCTCTCTCTTCTTCATCTCATCCACCTGAACGCTCCATCCTGCTGAAGCCCCCCCCCCCCCCCCCTCCCTCCTTCTGCTTGTCGCGGAGCTTCTGCCGCGGTCCCTCCTCCTCTCCAGGCCGCGATCGGGCACCTCAGGGCGGGGAAGAAGCGTCGGTGGTGGCCGGTGCTGCGCAGCAGATCTCTGGAGCCCTGACGGCCGCGAATAGGGGCCCGGAAACCCCTTTCATTGCTGCGGAGGGAAGGAAGGAAGGAAGGAAGGAAGGAAGGAAGGAAGGAAGGAAGGAAGGAAGGAAGGAAGGAAGGAAGGAAGGAAGGAAGGAAGGAAGGAAGGAAGGAAGGAAGGAAGGAAGGATGAGCTGCAGGAGAGGAAGAGGAGCGCTCCTCACCATGTTTCTCTTCTTGTGCCTAACATGCACGCGGCTGCTGCTCACAGGTAAGCCTTCAGACTCACAACAAGCCGCACGCAGCTCGGTGTGAGTCTGCGCTGCCCTCGTGCAGCCGACGTGTTGCAGGTGCAGAGGGTTGATCACGTCTGGGTGCACGTTTATTACATACACACTGTGTGTGTTTGCAGCTGGTTCGTGCGGGGTATTTAAAAATAGAAATCCTCCCAACAGAAGAATATCATTTCAAGAATATAATGTCATGCGGTCATCCGTCATAACGAAGGAAATGATTGATTTCCTATATCTATATCTGAATATACATATATCTATCTATCTATCTATCTATATATATATATGTGTGTGTATATGTTACTGTGTGTGTCTGTTACCATCCCAGTGTTACTGTGTGTGTGTCTGTTACCGTCCCAGTGTTACTGTGTGTGTCTGTTACCGTCCCAGTGTTACTGTGTGTGTCTGTTACCATCCAAGTGTTATCTTGTGTGTGTGTGTCTGTTACCATCCAAGTGTTATCTTGTGTGTGTGTGTGTCTGTTACCATCCCAGTGTTACTGTGTGTGTGTGTGTCTGTTACCATCCCAGTGTTACTGTGTGTGTCTGTTACCATCCCAGTGTTACTGTGTGTGTCTGTTACCTTCCAAGTGTTATCTTGTGTGTGTGTGTGTCTGTTACCATCCCAGTGTTACTGTGTGTGTGTGTGTCTGTTACCATCCCAGTGTTACTGTGTGTGTCTGTTACCATCCCAGTGTTACTGTGTGTGTCTGTTACCGTCCCAGTGTTACTGTGTGTGTCTGTTACCATCCCAGTGTTACTGTGTGTGTGTCTGTTACCATCCCAGTGTTACTGTGTGTGTGTGTTTGTTACCATCCAAGTGTTATCTTGTGTGTGTGTGTCTGTTACCATCCCAGTGTTACTGTGTGTGTGTTTGTTACCATCCAAGTGTTATCTTGTGTGTGTGTGTCTGTTACCATCCAAGTGTTATCTTGTGTGTGTGTGTCTGTTACCATCCCAGTGTTACTGTGTGTGTGTGTCTGTTACCATCCCAGTGTTACTGTGTGTGTCTGTTACCATCCCAGTGTTACTGTGTGTGTGTGTCTGTTACCATCCAAGTGTTATCTTGTGTGTGTGTGTCTGTTACCATCCAAGTGTTATCTTGTGAGTGTGTGTCTGTTACCATCCCAGTGTTACTGTGTGTGTCTGTTACCGTCCCAGTGTTACTGTGTGTGTGTCTGTTACCGTCCCAGTGTTACTGTGTGTGTGTCTGTTACCATCCCAGTGTTACTGTGTGTGTGTGTGTGTCTGTTACCGTCCCAGTGTTACTGTGTGTGTCTGTTACCATCCCAGTGTTACTGTGTGTGTGTCTGTTACCATCCCAGTGTTACTGTGTGTGTCTGTTACCATCTCAGTGTTACTGTGTGTGTGTCTGTTACCATCCAAGTGTTATCTTGTGTGTGTGTGTCTGTTACCATCCAAGTGTTATCTTGTGTGTGTGTGTCTGTTACCATCCCAGTGTTACTGTGTGTGTGTGTCTGTTACCATCCCAGTGTTACTGTGTGTGTCTGTTACCATCCCAGTGTTACTGTGTGTGTGTCTGTTACCGTCCCAGTGTTACTGTGTGTGTGTCTGTTACCATCCCAGTGTTACTGTGTGTGTGTGTGTGTGTCTGTTACCGTCCCAGTGTTACTGTGTGTGTCTGTTACCATCCCAGTGTTACTGTGTGTGTGTGTCTGTTACCATCCCAGTGTTATCTTGTGTGTGTGTGTCTGTTACCATCCAAGTGTTATCTTGTGTGTGTGTGTCTGTTACCATCCAAGTGTTATCCTGTGTGTGTGTGTCTGTTACCATCCCAGTGTTACTGTGTGTGTGTGTCTGTTACCATCCCAGTGTTACTGTGTGTGTCTGTTACCATCCCAGTGTTACTGTGTGTGTGTCTGTTACCATCCCAGTGTTACTGTGTGTGTGTGTGTGTGTGTGTCTGTTACCGTCCCAGTGTTACTGTGTGTGTCTGTTACCATCCCAGTGTTACTGTGTGTGTCTGTTACCATCCCAGTGTTACTGTGTGTGTTTGTCTGTTACCATCCCAGTGTTACTGTGTGTGTCTGTTACCATCCCAGTGTTACTGTGTGTGTCTGTTACCATCCAAGTGTTATCTTGTGTGTGTATGTGTCTGTTACCATCCCAGTGTTACTGTGTGTGTCTGTTACCGTCCCAGTGTTACTGTGTGTGTGTGTGTGTATCTGTTACCATCCCAGTGTTACTGTGTGTGTCTGTTACCATCCAAGTGTTATCTTGTGTGTGTGTGTCTGTTACCGTCCCAGTGTTACTGTGTGTGTCTGTTACCATCCAAGTGTTATCTTGTGTGTGTGTGTCTGTTACCATCCCAGTGTTACTGTGTGTGTCTGTTACCGTCCCAGTGTTACTGTGTGTGTGTGTGTCTGTTACCGTCCCGGTGTTACTGTGTGTGTGTGTGTGTCTGTTACCGTCCCAGTGTTACTGTGTGTGTCTGTTACCATCCCAGTGTTACTGTGTGTGTGTCTGTTACCATCCCAGTGTTATCTTGTGTGTGTCTGTTACCATCCAAGTGTTACTGTGTGTGTCTGTTACCATCCCAGTGTTACTGTGTGTGTGTGTGTCTGTTACCGTCCCAGTGTTACTGTGTGTGTGTGTCTGTTACCGTCCCAGTGTTACTGAGTGTGTCTGTTACCATCCAAGTGTTATCTTGTGTGTGTGTGTCTGTTACCATCCAAGTGTTATCTTGTGTGTGTGTGTGTCTGTTACCATCCCAGTGTTACTGTGTGTGTCTGTTACCATCCCAGTGTTACTGTGTGTGTGTGTGTGTGTGTGTCTGTTACCGTCCCAGTGTTACTGTGTGTGTGTGTGTGTCTGTTACCGTCCCAGTGTTACTGTGTGTGTGTGTGTGTGTCTGTTACCGTCCCAGTGTTACTGTGTGTGTCTGTCACCATCCCAGTGTTACTGTGTGTGTCTGTTACCATCCCAGTGTTACCTTGTGTGTGTGTGTGTCTGTTTCCATCCCAGTGTTACCTTGTGTGTGTGTGTGTCTGTTACCATCCCAGTGTTACTGTGTGTGTGTGTCTGTTACCGTCCCAGTGTTACTGTGTGTGTCTGTTACCGTCCCAGTGTTACTGTGTGTGTGTGTGTCTGTTACCATCCCAGTGTTACTGTGTGTGTGTGTCTGTTACCGTCCCAGTGTTACTGTGTGTGTCTGTTACCGTCCCAGTGTTACTGTGTGTGTTTGTCTGTTACCATCCCAGTGTTACTGTGTGTGTCTGTTACCATCCCAGTGTTACTGTGTGTGTCTGTTACCATCCAAGTGTTATCTTGTGTGTGTATGTGTCTGTTACCATCCCAGTGTTACTGTGTGTGTGTGTGTCTGTTACCGTCCCAGTGTTACTGTGTGTGTCTGTTACCGTCCCAGTGTTACTGTGTGTGTCTGTTACCATCCCAGTGTTACTGTGTGTGTTTGTCTGTTACCATCCCAGTGTTACTGTGTGTGTTTGTCTGTTACCATCCCAGTGTTACTGTGTGTGTCTGTTACCATCCCAGTGTTACTGTGTGTGTCTGTTACCATCCAAGTGTTATCTTGTGTGTGTATGTGTCTGTTACCATCCCAGTGTTACTGTGTGTGTGTGTGTGTCTGTTACCGTCCCAGTGTTACTGTGTGTGTCTGTTACCATCCAAGTGTTATCTTGTGTGTGTGTGTCTGTTACCGTCCCAGTGTTACTGTGTGTGTCTGTTACCATCCAAGTGTTATCTTGTGTGTGTGTGTCTGTTACCATCCCAGTGTTACTGTGTGTGTCTGTTACCGTCCCAGTGTTACTGTGTGTGTGTGTGTCTGTTACCGTCCCGGTGTTACTGTGTGTGTGTGTGTCTGTTACCGTCCCAGTGTTACTGTGTGTGTCTGTTACCATCCCAGTGTTACTGTGTGTGTGTCTGTTACCATCCCAGTGTTATCTTGTGTGTGTCTGTTACCATCCAAGTGTTACTGTGTGTGTCTGTTACCATCCCAGTGTTACTGTGTGTGTGTGTGTCTGTTACCGTCCCAGTGTTACTGTGTGTGTGTGTCTGTTACCGTCCCAGTGTTACTGTGTGTGTCTGTTACCATCCAAGTGTTATCTTGTGTGTGTGTGTCTGTTACCATCCAAGTGTTATCTTGTGTGTGTGTGTCTGTTACCATCCCAGTGTTACTGTGTGTGTCTGTTACCATCCCAGTGTTACTGTGTGTGTGTGTGTGTGTGTGTCTGTTACCGTCCCAGTGTTACTGTGTGTGTGTGTCTGTTACCGTCCCAGTGTTACTGTGTGTGTGTGTGTGTGTCTGTTACCGTCCCAGTGTTACTGTGTGTGTCTGTCACCATCCCAGTGTTACTGTGTGTGTCTGTTACCATCCCAGTGTTACCTTGTGTGTGTGTGTGTGTCTGTTTCCATCCCAGTGTTACCTTGTGTGTGTGTGTGTCTGTTACCATCCCAGTGTTACTGTGTGTGTGTGTCTGTTACCGTCCCAGTGTTACTGTGTGTGTCTGTTACCGTCCCAGTGTTACTGTGTGTGTGTGTGTGTGTCTGTTACCATCCCAGTGTTACTGTGTGTGTGTGTGTCTGTTACCGTCCCAGTGTTACTGTGTGTGTCTGTTACCGTCCCAGTGTTACTGTGTGTGTGTGTGTGTGTGTGTCTGTTACCGTCCCAGTGTTACTGTGTGTGTGTGTGTCTGTTACCGTCCCAGTGTTACCTTGTGTGTGTGTGTGTGTCTGTTACCATCCCAGTGTTACCTTGTGTGTGTGTGTGTGTGTGTCTGTTACCGTCCCAGTGTTACTGTGTGTGTCTGTTACCGTCCCAGTGTTACTGTGTGTGTGTGTCTGTTACCGTCCCAGTGTGACTGTGTGTGTCTGTTACCATCCCAGTGTTACTGTGTGTGTCTGTTACCGTCCCAGTGTTACTGTGTGTGTCTGTTACCGTCCCAGTGTTACCTTGTGTGTGTGTGTCTGTTACCGTCCCAGTGTTACTGTGTGTGTCTGTTACCATCCCAGTGTGACTGTGTGTGTCTGTTACCATCCCAGTGTTACTGTGTGTGTCTGTTACCATCCCAGTGTTACCTTGTGTGTGTGTCTGTTACCATCCCAGTGTTACTGTGTGTGTCTGTTACCGTCCTAGTGTTACTGTGTGTGTCTGTTACCGTCCCAGTGTTACCTTGTGTGTGTGTGTGTGTGTGTGTCTGTTACCATCCCAGTGTTACTGTGTGTGTCTGTTACCGTCCCAGTGTTACTGTGTGTGTGTGTGTGTGTCTGTTACCATCCCAGTGTTACTGTGTGTGTCTGTTACCGTCCCAGTGTTACTGTGTGTGTCTGTTACCATCCCAGTGTTACCTTGTGTGTGTGTGTGTGTGTCTGTTACCATCCCTGTGTTACTGTGTGTGTGTGTCTGTTACCATCCCAGTGTTACTGTGTGTGTGTGTGTGTGTCTGTTACCATCCCAGTGTTACTGTGTGTGTGTGTGTGTGTCTGTTACCATCCCAGTGTTACTGTATTGTGTATTTTACATTACATAAAGAAAGCAACTTAAATTAAGTAGAAACAAAGAATAAATGAACAAAGAATAAATAATATTTAATTATTATGCAACCAGCCGGAGAATAGCGACACCACGTGTGTGTGTGTGTGTGTGTTCGTGTGTGTGTGCCTCAACCGGCTCAGCGTGGTTGCCTAGCTACCAGGATGCTGTCTCTATGCAGAACAACAGCCGTGTAGGGAGAAGCTGTGTCTCTCCTTTTTAATTAAAACACGGCAGATTATAAAGAATACTTTTATTTCTAAACACGACCGGCAGCAGTTATCGTATTAAAGTGTCATATGTGGAATATTTATTTATTCATATTGTTCTTATAGATAAGATGATCTCATAGAATATAAACAGGAAATAAAGCAGTTACAATGCAATATACACATTAATTCTTCGGGAATATTAATCCAGATAAAATAACACTGACAAGGAACATTTACTTATTTTTTATTTAATAGTATTATAATAAATATATTTATATGTTTATAAAACATATAACTTTTAGCTGTATGATGGGGGTTACAGAGTGTATGGTTACATACAAATATATATAATATTAACTATATTATGGAAATTACATTATATATGTATATAATATAATACAAGATCAGTAAACAAACGTGTTTTAAGTTATAAAACATTTGTCCTCCATCTTCATCACCGTCATCTTCTTCTTCTTCTCTCAGAATCGTCGTCTGTCGACCGCGAGCTTCGCCTCTTCCCTTCTCGTCGACCTCCTCCACCCGACCGCCACCACCCGCCCGATGTGGACGCCGTGCTCGAGTCCCACCGCCACCCCCACCACCATCACCACCTTCATCTTCATCGTCATCATCAGCGCCCCGCCCGGTTCGCCACAGTGGCGCCCGCCGCCCTCTCGGAGCCCCGCCCTCCTCACGCCGCTGTGTCTGCACGCCACCTGCTGACCGTGGTGAGGGAGCCGCTCTCTGATTGGTTACCAAACATGTGTTCACGCGCACCAGTCAGAGATCACCTGTCAATCATGCACTATGATTGAGCTAATCAATTAATTGATTAATGAATGAATGAATTAAGGGTCAGAAGTCAGACCAGTAAGTGATTAATGGATGAGGAGCTGCAGACTCCTCTGGCGCTGGAGGAGGGATGCTGCGCTCTCTGTTGCCATGGAGACACCAATCATGTGTGTGTGTGTGTGAGAGACCCACTTACCTTCACAGTGGGCGGTTGCGTAACTCTTGAGATAAACAGCAGCGACCTTCAGAGTGACAGTGAGACAGAAACAGACAGACAGGTGTGCACCGGTGATGAGGAGACGCAGTTATATTATTTATTAATAATAATAATAATAATTAATGCTGGTTTAGAGACGGATATACTGTGTGTCTCTCTTTCTCACACACACACACACGTTTTACTCAACAACAACAAAAACAAGAACAACAACAAGTGTGATTTCATATAACACTCGTCTCTTCTCTCTTCTGATTGGTTCCCCGCTGCCCCAGGGCTATCAGCTAATTAGTGGCCATTAGTGTGTGTGTGTGTGTGTGTGTGTGTGTGTGTAGGGACAGAAATAGCACCTGATCCCGACAGGAAGCGCAGCGGGATAATGGCATTACCTGGACGACAGCCAATCAGGTGGCCCGTTGAGCTCCGTCCCCCTCTAAACCAATCACAGATCAGGGATTGATTAGATCAGGAAGTGGAGCGAGAGGCAGGAACCTGTTCTCTGTTTAGTGAGTGAAACGCTTCCTGTGGTCGAACAACAATGTTTACATGTTCCCTTGGTAAGGTTGTTGTTGTTGTTGTTGTTGTTTACTTGTTTTTATTTTTGTTTATTTAAGTTTGTTTAAATGTCTTTTAGCTACTTTACGGGATTTTACTGCCGGTTATCGCTAAAACTATTATTCATAAAAATGGGCAGAAAATAGTCTGCAGCAGTTTTTTATAACCAATTAATTATTTGAGTAAAAACAAAAACATTTTTTGTTTTTGTTTTGTGAAAGTAAATTTTATATTTTTAGGTTTTTGACTGTTTATCTGACAAAAAAAGACATTTATGGAACTTAATCGATCAATTGAGTGAACGATTTGCATGTTACTAGTTATTTGTTTGTTGGTCCTGCCGTGTTTTATTTGTTGTTGTTGTTATATTATGAGTGTGCGTGTGCTTGCTTTTGCATGTGTGTGGGGTGAGGGTTATTGTTCCTGAAATTTAATTAACTGGCAAGAGAACATGTTGTTTTAGCCATTAGCAAACAACCGCCCACACACACACACACACACACACACACACACACACACACACACACACACACACAGAGCTCCAGAGATGATCAATACCAGTAGTCGGGTCCATTTAACATTTTTAGTTCTCGAATCAAGATAAAAGAAAAAGGGAGGATCTCGCTTTGTTTGCCACTGATACAAATTATTGATGATCAATATTAACAGATACAGATTGTTTATCTTCATGTGTTAAAGCTGCATTCTCTCTACTGACCACCAGGGGGCAACTCCTCTGGTTGTATAGAAGTCCATGCTTCATGTGTTAAAGCTGCATTCTCTCTACTGACCACCAGGGGGCGACTCCTATGGTTGTATAGAAGTCTATGCTTCATGTGTTAAAGCTGCATTCTCTCTCCTGACCACCAGGGGGCGACTCCTCTGGTTGTATAGAAGTCTATGCTTCATGTGTTAAAGCTGCATTCTCTCTCCTGACCACCAGGGGGCGACTCCTCTGGTTGTATAGAAGTCCATGCTTCATGTGTTAAAGCTGCATTCTCTCTACTGACCACCAGGGGGCGACTCCTCTGGTTGTATAGAAGTCTATGCTTCATGTGTTAAAGCTGCATTCTTTCTCCTGACCACCAGGGGGCGACTCCTCTGGTTGTATAGAAGTCTATGCTTCATGTGTTAAAGCTGCATTCTCTCTCCTGACCACCAGGGGGCGACTCCTCTGGTTGTATAGAAGTCCATGCTTCATGTGTTAAAGCTGCATTCTCTCTACTGACCACCAGGGGGCGACTCCTCTGGTTGTATAGAAGTCTATGCTTCATGTGTTAAAGCTGCATTCTTTCTCCTGACCACCAGGGGGCGACTCCTCTGGTTGTATAGAAGTCTATGCTTCATGTGTTAAAGCTGCATTCTCTCTCCTGACCACCAGGGGGCGACTCCTCTGGTTGTATAGAAGTCTATATAAATGACTCTACTTCTCTTGATTTATTCCCTCAGTAAACATTGTAAACATGAGTTTCTCTAGTTTCAAGATTGACGGCTTCTCTTCGTCACTCCTCAGTCCAGATTCGGTCACTTCCTGTTCACTGGTTGCAAAAAGCCAAGATGGCGACGGCAAAATAACTAAACTATTGGCTTCAATAAACCCACAAACCACTTCTTATAAACACCCTGAAGTTTAACACTTTAATATTAAATATCCCTCTCTCTCAGTATCTGGCTGTGGATGTGAGGAGGCTGAACGTCAGTCTTCTTCGGTGGTTTCGGGAAGGTGTGGCGGCGGCGCTGGGCGTTCCTACGGGACACGTGCACATCAACCGGCTGAACGTGAGAACCAACATTCCCACAAACTACTACATTGTGCCGATTGGTAGCTTGAACGAATGATCAATCGATCAATCGATCAATCGATCAATTGACGGCTCTCTTGCAGGAGAAGAAGAATGGCATCGAGCTCTTCGTGTCCTCCGATAGGCCGGGGATCTCCGAGCCCCGCCCCGCCGAGGAGGTCATCCAATCCCTGAACGTCCGGGTCCTCCACCGCCACCTGGGGCACTTCGGCATCACTGAGGTCTCCACAGAGGTGTGTCATCGGTCTCCTTGGTAACGGCAGCTCGTTAAGTGGACTCGTTAGTCCCCGTGGAGACGGATCGATATTATTAGAGGGGAGATCAAAGTTTAATGGAACTCTTAAAGTCCCATCAATCAGGAAGAGGAGAGCAGCTTCATGGATTATGTTAATATATACAGTATATATCTCTATATATATAGAAATATATAATTGTTGTAATTGTTTTAATAAATATATATATATATATATATATATATATATATATATATATATATATATATATATATATATATCCATCCATCCATCCATTATCACCTCTTATCCGGGGTCGGGTCGCGGTGGCAGCAGGTTCAGCAGGCCGACCCAGGCTTCCCTCTCACCAGCAGCACTTTCCAGCTCATTCTGGGGGATCCCGAGGCGTTCCAAGGCCAGCCGGGAGATATAATCCCTCCAGCGTGTCCTCGGTCTTCCCCGGGGCCTCCTACCAGTTGGACGTGCCCGGAAAACCTCTAATGGGAGGCGTCCAGGAGGCATCCTAACTAGATGCCCGAACCACCTCAGCTGACTCCTTTGGACACGAAGGAGCAGCGACTCGACTCCAAGCTCCCCCCTGATGTCCGAGCTCCTTACCCTATCTCTAAGGCTGAGCCCGGCCACCCTACGGAGGAAGCTCATTTCGGCCGCTTGTATCCGAGATCTCGTTCTTTGGGTCACGACCCAGAGTTCGTGACCATAGGTGAGGGTTGGAACGTAGACCGACCAGTAAATGGAGAGCTTTGCCTTCCGGCTCAGCTCCCTCTTCACCAAGACGGACCGGTACAGCGCCTGTTTTACTGCTGCAGCCGCACCGATCCACCTGTCGATCTCCCGCTCCACCTTACCCTCACTCGTGAACAAGACCCCGAGATACTTGAACTCCTTCGCTTGGGGTAGGCAGTTTGCCCCCACCTGGAGGGAGCAATCCGCCGGTTTCCGGCAGAGCACCATGGCCTCAGATTTGGAGGTGCTAACTCTCATCCCTGCCGCTTCGCACTCGGCTGCAAAACGCCCCAGTGAATGCTGGAGGTCACGGTCCGAGGAGGCAAACAGGACCACATCATCCGCAAACAGCAGAGAGGCGATCCCGAGACTCCCGAACCGGATCCTCTCCGCCCCCTGGCTGCGCCTAGATATCCTGTCCGTGAAGGTCACGAACAGGACCGGTGATAAAGGGCAGCCCTGGCGGAGGCCAATACCCACCGGGAACGTGTCTGACTTACTACCGAGGAGACGAACACAGCTCCTACTGCAGGCATACAGAGACCGGATGGCCCGTGCCAACGGGTCCGGCACCCCATACTCCCGCAGCACCCCCCACAAAAACCCCAGAGGGACCCGGTCGAAAGCCTTCTCCAGGTCTACAAAGCACATGTAAACTGGTTGGGCAAACTCCCAGGACCCCTCCAGTAATCTTGCGAGGGTAAAGAGCTGGTCCACTGTTCCACGACCGGGACGGAATCCGCACTGTTCGTCTTGAATCTGAGGTTCGACAAGCGGTCGGAGCCTCCTCTCCAGCACCCTGGCATAAGCTTTTCCCGGGAGGCTGAGCAGTGTGATACCACGATAGTTCGAGCACACTCTCCGGTCCCCCTTCTTGAAGATGGGAACCACCACCCCGGTCTGCCAGTCCATGGGCACTGTTCCCGACCCCCATGCGACACTGAAAAGGCGTGTCAACCAAGACAGCCCAACAATGTCCATATATATATATATATATATATATATATATATATATATATATATATATATACTGTCAATAATGTTTTTCATCTACGACATGTATACAAGCTGCTAATTCAACCACCGTGTCACCAGTTAACACAGTCACCGGTTGAACCGGAACACCTGTTGCTGACATTGTTTTATTTTGAAAATCTTCCTTGCCCCCCCCCCTACCGGTTTCCTGTAGGAGAACGTCCTGCAGGGCGAGCAGAGGGACCACGTGTGGAGCGGAGAAGGTTTTTACACCGTCGTCCTCTTTTTCACCATCTTCGTCATCGTTATCACCTGCTTGATGGTAACAATACAGACACACACAAACACACAAACACACACACACACACACACACACATATTTGTACTAGTGAACTTGTGGGGACATCGAACCTCAAACAGACCTCATAAAGTTGAAAAAGACTGAATGTCCTCACTTTCAGTTGGTCCCCACAAGGATGGATGTAAAAGACACACACACACACACACACACACACACACAGCTAAACCTTCCAACTTGGCTGCTCTGATTGGCTGAGACAGACAGCCAACTGCCGTGAGTTAATTTGTAGCCGAAAGTCAAAGGTCACTGTACGGAAATTAAAAATTAAAAACAGATTAACACTAATGAATGAATTATTTAGAGAAGACTTTTGAATATAATATTAATAATAATAATGTATATAGTGGTCAGTTGCAGTGGGGTATTTAATCCACAGGAGGGCACTCTTACTCAGAGAAACCATTATATACCATCATACCGTTATATGCTAATCAAAGAATCTGTATTATATCTCAGACCTGAATACAAATAAACAAACTATTTACAATTTAATGGATCTAAATTAATCTTAATTAATTCTCTGCTGCTCAGGTCGATATAAAATAAATAATAGTCAGTCATTCCTCTCCCCCTGTCTTCCTTTAAAATCCTTTAAATGAGGAAAAGAAGAAATAAATAAATGTCATTATACATAACAATTGTTAAAACATATCTTAACAGATATTGACAAATATTAAAATGATAACGACTTGTTTTTTCTCTCCTGTCTGATCTCCAGGTTTTGTACCGACTCAGGGAGAAGGTCCAGGTTTCTGACAGACAGCTGAAGGCTCCGCCCCCTGACCTCCACCTGACCCCGACTGTCCACTTGGACTCGGCCCAGAGGTCAAAGGGCACCAAGGTCGGCAGCAGACACCAAAACTGTTTGTTAAAATTATACACGTAAAGAAAATTATTCGTGACAAACAAAAGGCCTGAAGGAGACGCACTTATTATATATATATATATATATATATATATATATATATATATATAATAATAAATTACATAATAATATTACTGATATTTACGAACAGCCTGTAGTTTTTGTGTGTAAAGTCAATAATCTATCCAGTAACTCTTCTCCTCCTTCAGGTTTCAGGAAGCATGGTCCAAGCTGAGCGCCCTCCAACTGTAGCCACGCCCATTCGCCATCAGCAGCCAATCGTAGCTTGCCGCCGCCTTGCCCCTCCCCCTGTCGTCCCTCTGCCCAGGTAAGCACCTCCCAACACTCAATACATTTGGGTTTATTAAATGAAATCCATGTGACCTCTCCTCCTAGCTCCGCCCCCACTCCCGTTTTCGACAGCCACGCCCCTCTGGCCGCGACAGCCAATAACGAGCTGAAGCTCTGCCCCTCCCCCTTCAGGATGAAACCTGCAGCCGGACTGCAAGAGAGGTAGGAAGTAAGGAGGTGTTTTAGCCCCGCCCCTCTGCATGTTTGTGTCACTTATATTCAATTAAATAATAATAATAACTTTATTTATGCAAACAAAGTGGTTCTACGAATAATAAAACACAAATAATAGAGACACTTCTGTCCAGGAAGTTGGTTTCACATGCAGAAAACCTTAATATTGAAGAGTGAAGTCCACCCAGAAAACCTTAAACCAACTTTTCTTGTGGAGCAAATAAACTCTGAACTGTGATGATTATCTACAAAGATAATATAAATATTTAAAATTAAACCATTGGACAGAAACATGTGTGGAGACTGAGGAGAGTGTGTGTGTGTGTGTGTGTGTGTGTGTGTTTGTGTGTCCTCGTCTTTCGAGGGTCTCTAAAATGTTTTATTTATGTTAATAGTTTTGTATTAGTTTGGTTTTAGTTTTGACTTTGAATTATTATTGAGACTTTTACTTTTTTAAATTTAGTAAACGTGCTGAATTGAACTAAATACTCACAAACTCATAATTTAAGTAAATGCCATAAATGTCGTTGTTTTCGGAGACAAAAAGTCAGTTTTTTTACCACCTTTCTTCAATTAGCGCTCTTCCTCGATTCACACGTCGCTCCCGACCTTTGACCCCTCTGAGAAAGTCGTTTCTGACCACACGGTGAAAGGAGGCCGATTGTTGGGGAAATAAACCCGACCGGTTTAAGTGCTTTCACTGCTCTTCGCTAACATCGCAGCAGAAGAAGAAAACCCCCGGAGGCCATTTTGTTTTCCGGTTACATCGTTAGAGCGAAGCGAACACTGAGAACCTCAAGGAAAGGATGTCAGGATGTTTTCATGGTGTCTGTGTCTCTTGTGAGTGTGTGTGTGTGTGTGTGTGTGAGTGTGTGTGTGTGTGTGTGTGTGTGTGTGTGTGTGTGTGTGTGTGTGCGTGCGCGTGCGCGTGGGTGCGTCGTCCACCCTGGACGGCGGCCAATCAGCAATCAAACGAATAGGAAGTAACGGCATCCTGGACAGGAAGCCGGCCGACACGTAGCCAGACTAAGAGCCCGCCCACAAACAACCCCGTGAAAGGCAGATAGAACCTGAGATTAATTCAATGATATTTAATTTAATTGAGAGATATTTAATTTAATTTAATAAGATTTATTTAAAGAAAAGAAATAGGTTTGATTACAATTTTATTTTTTTAACTACATTTGTTTATAAGAAAAAAAGAACCATTTACAAAAAAATAATAATTTTGATTTATTAATTTAATTATATTTGATTAAATAGGAAATTAATAAAAATGTGTACAATTAACAATATTTATTTTAAAAGCAAATCTTAAATCTCATTATTGTGATTACTACATTTAAAAAAAGTTAATTTAATTAATCTCATAAATTAGAACTCTGCATATGATACTTTTGATTTAGTATATGATGTTAATTTAGTAAATATAAAAAATCTCATACAGCAGTATTGATTTTAGTATCATTGTGATTTATAATTTTAAGTACCAAAAGTAACTCATCATTTTGTAAATTTACAGATAATTCATTTGTAATTTTCTGAATCTGTTTAACTTGTCAACAAAGAGATGAATTAAATTAAATCTTTAGTAAACGTAAAAAAGTCCAAACTGAACTTCATTAGAACAGAAACGTGTAACATTTAGTCATACATCAAAATGTTGATGAACTACAAGGAAACACAGGAAGTAGGAGGAACCCATTGTTTTGTCTGGCTCGGTTCTCCAATGATCCGTTGGTTCCCTCCAGACGCGGCTCCAACGTCTCTCTGGTCCTGGACATGTCGGCTCTCGGCTCCGTGGAGCCGCTCAACGCCGCCGCCGCCATTGTGACGCCCAGAGAGGCGGTCAGAGAGTACCTGCTGGCGGCCGGTCGGCCTCTGACGCGGCAGCAGCTCCGCGACGTCGTCAACAACACGGACAAGCTGCACGCCGAGTTCGCTGTAAGAAGTCGTCAAACGTAGCTTCACAAACGTAGCCTCACAAATGTAGCTTCACAAACGTAGCTTCACAAACGTAGCTTCACAAACGTAGCTTCACAAACGTAGTTTCACAAACGTAGCTTCACAAACGTAGCTTCACAAACGTAGCTTCACAAATGTAGCTTCACAAACGTAGCCTCACAAACGTAGCTTCACAAACGTAGCTTCACAAACGTAGCTTCACAAACGTAGCTTGACAAACGTAGCTTGACAAACGTAGCTTGACAAACGTAGCCTCACAAACGTAGCCTCACAAACGTAGCTTCACAAACGTAGCCTCACAAACGTAGCTTCACAAACGTAGCCTCACAAACGTAGCTTCACAAACGTAGCTTCACAAACGTAGCTTCACAAACGTAGCCTAACAAACGTAGCCTCACAAACGTAGCTTCACAAACGTAGCCTCACAAACGTAGCTTCACAAACGTAGCTTCACAAACGTAGCTTCACAAACGTAGCTTCACAAACGTAGCCTCACAAACGTAGCCTCATAAACTTAGCTTCACAAACGTAGCCTCACAAACGTAGCTTCGAGGTCGTAGGTTAAAATCCCGCCCGCCGACCACTACGGCCGCTCAAACTATCGGTTTATACGAGTTTATGCTGTATTTGGTCACCGCAACAAACTATTTATAGCTTTTAACCAACCAGAACCACAACAATTAAGAGACTAGCAATAGCAGTAGCATTTGTGGTTAGCATTAATTATTATTGAATAGCCATTAGCGATTAGCACAGCAGATTAGCATAAACTAATTCTGGATTACAATTATAATGAATGTAGTCAAGCCGAGCTGTTCGTGTGATGCTTTTTAATGTTCTGTATCTGTAGCATGAAGTCATGGTGGAATTAGCTTGCTAGCTAGCTAGCCAGTTGTTAAATGAGTAGAGTTGAAACAACTTGATGCTTCATCCAAACTCTCATTGGAATAAAACTGCTGTTATCTCTGTGGTCACCGATCAATAAGGCTGGATATTAATCTTTAATACTTATTGAATACAGACGACAATGTCTCTAAAGAAAAATAAATAAATGTATTTACCAAACACATTTTAAAGGGAACTTTAGTTTGACATATTTTATTCCACGGAATAGTTAAATTCATTGATTGATTCAGACTCTAAATGTGTAGAAGAAGTACTTTTACTGATACTAATACCTCAAAGTACTGCGACTGACTTTGAGTTCTTACATCTCAGGAAATTCCCATGAATTTTATTGATCCCAAGGAGCTCGATATTCCAAACCACGGGACCAAGAACCGATACAAGACCATACTGCCCAGTGAGTACTCTGTGTGTGTGTGTGTGTGTGTGTGTGTGTGTGTGTGTGAAATAATCTGTGTTGCTAGGAAACAGTACCCGTCCCAAAACAGTCTTCAACTCTTATTTCCTGTTGAACCAGGAAGTTGTTTTATTATGTGGGAGGGGCTCAAGGTCAAAGGCCAACAACCCCAAGGACGAGCTAATATCGCACCTTCGTCCTCTCTCATCACACACACACACACACACACACACACACACACACACACACACACACACACACACACACACACACACACACACACACTCACACTCGAACAACACGATTTCCTCAAAGCTTAGTTTGTTCTCACACAGCCAGCCAAGCATTTAGTCTGATTAAGACATTATGTAACACACACACACACACACACACACACACACACACACACACACACACACACACACACACACACACACACACACACACACACACACACACACACACACACACACACACACACGCACACAATGATTGTTTTTACTTTGTGTTCTTATATTTTTGAGAGGGGGCGGGTTATCAATATGCCAGTGAGTGAGGGGGAGGGGTTACTTCCTTCCTTCCTTCCTTCCTTCCACCAATCAGGGCTAAGGAATGCTCCTCAAGAGCTGCTGTCAATCAAACTCCTTCCTGTGTTTGAGTTTCTCTGGTGGGAGAAAAGGGTCCTGACCCCGTCAGGAATGAGTCTATAAGAGGGTCCAGACCCCGTCAGGAATGAGTCTATGAGAGGGTCCTGACCCCGTCAGGAATGAGTCTATAAGAGGGTCCAGACCCCGTCAGGAATGAGTCTATGAGAGGGTCCAGACCCCGTCAGGAATGAGTCTATGAGAGGGTCCTGACCCCGTCAGGAATGAGTCTATAAGAGGGTCCAGACCCCGTCAGGAATGAGTCTATGAGAGGGTCCAGACCCCGTCAGGAATGAGTCTATGAGAGGGTCCAGACCCCGTCAGGAATGAGTCTATGAGAGGGTCCAGACCCCGTCAGGAATGAGTCTATAAGAGGGTCCAGACCCCGTCAGGAATGAGTCTATGAGAGGGTCCAGACCCCGTCAGGAATGAGTCTATAAGAGGGTCCAGACCCCGTCAGGAATGAGTCTATAAGAGGGTCCAGACCCCATCAGGAATGAGTCTATACGAGGGTCCTGACCCCGTCAGGAATGAGTCTATAAGAGGGTCCAGACCCCGTCAGGAATGAGTCTATAAGAGGGTCCAGACCCCGTCAGGAATGAGTCTATGAGAGGGTCCAGACCCCGTCAGGAATGAGTCTATAAGAGGGTCCAGACCCCGTCAGGAATGAGTCTATGAGAGGGTCCAGACCCCGTCAGGAATGAGTCTATGAGAGGGTCCAGACCCCGTCAGGAATGAGTCTATGAGAGGGTCCAGACCCCGTCAGGAATGAGTCTATAAGAGGGTCCAGACCCCGTCAGGAATGAGTCTATGAGAGGGTCCAGACCCCGTCAGGAATGAGTCTATAAGAGGGTCCAGACCCCGTCAGGAATGAGTCTATAAGAGGGTCCAGACCCCATCAGGAATGAGTCTATACGAGGGTCCTGACCCCGTCAGGAATGAGTCTATAAGAGGGTCCAGACCCCGTCAGGAATGAGTCTATGGGAGGGTCCAGACCCCGTCAGGAATGAGTCTATAAGAGGGTCCAGACCCCGTCAGGAATGAGTCTATAAGAGGGTCCAGACCCCGTCAGGAATGAGTCTATGAGAGGGTCCAGACCCCGTCAGGAATGAGTCTATAAGAGGGTCCAGACCCCGTCAGGAATGAGTCTATAAGAGGGTCCAGACCCCGTCAGGAATGAGTCAATAAGAGGGTCCAGACCCCGTCAGGAATGAATCTATAAGAGGGTCCTGACCCCGTCAGGAATGAGTCAATAAGAGGGTCCAGACCCCGTCAGGACTGAGACCATAAGAGGGTCCTGACCCCGTCAGGAATGAGTCTATAAGAGGGTCCAGACCCCGTCAGGAATGAGTCTATGGGAGGGTCCAGACCCCGTCAGGAATGAGTCTATGAGAGGGTCCAG